>NC_044977.1:91532729-91793515 GCF_008728515.1 Papio anubis | reverse complement strand
ATTAGCCGGGCATGGTGGCGGGTGCCTGTAGTCCCAGCTACTCGGGAGGCTGAGGCAGGAGGATGGTGTGAACCCGGGAGGCGGAGCTTGCAGTGAGCGGAGATCGCGCCACCGCACTCCAGCCTGGGTAACAAAGCAAGACTCCATCTCGGAAAAAAAAAAAAATGGTTATGGTTGGCTAAGTGCAGTGGCTCATGCCTGTAATCCCAACACTTTGGGAGGCCAAGGCAGACTGATCACCTGAGATCAGGAGTTTAAGACCAGCCTGCCCAACATGGTGAAACCCCATCTCTACTAAAAATACAAAAATTAGCCAGGCGTGGTGGCACGTGCCTCTAATCCTGGTTACTCAGGAGGGTGAGGCAGGAGAATGGCTTCGACCCGGGAGGCAGAGGTTGCAGTGAGCTGAGATCGCATCATTGTATTCCAGCCTGGACAACAAGAGAAAAATTCCGTCTCAAAAAAAAAAAAAAAATGATGATGATGGCTGTGCACAGATATGAAAAACCAATTACACACTCTAAATAGTTGATTTGTATGTGAAGTATATCTCCATAAAGCTGTTACCAAAAAAAAAAAAAAAAATGCTAAGAGACCCGCAAGTATAAATGCTTTATGGTAATTCCAGAAATGAAACAATTCTGAATGTCAATTTATTGTTTATGTGCAGCTAGAGTAACTTATTAATAAGTTCATACTCTTCAAGTATTTCTCAACATTAAATACTCATTATAACACTTTATACTTTGAAGTTATGTCCTGTTTGATATTAAAGCTGTTATTAAAATAACAGCTAGTAAGTTTTTTGACTCCAATAGGATACAATTTTATAAACTGAATTGGTGGTTAGTCACAAGGACCTTACTAAGCAAAGCTTCCTTGCTATATACAGTTATAACATTACATATGATACTTCTTGTTCTTTCCTTTTTTTTATTGGCTCTGGTGTTGAAACATATCCTATTTCTAATTTCAGTAGTGTAGAGTTATTCTAATGCCATTAGGTATACAATTCATTTTTCCTTCCTTTTTAAATTTAAATTGTGGTAAGATATACATAACATAAAATGTGCCATTTCACCATTTTAAGTGTACAATTCAGTGTCATTAAGTACATATATTGTGCAACCATCACCATTATCCAACTTCAGAACTTTTTCATCATCCCAAACTGAAACTCTGCACCTGTTAAACAATAACACCCTATTACACCTTCCCCCAAGTCCCTGGTTAGCTCTCTTCTACTTTCCATCCCTGTGAATTTAGCTATTACGGTTACCTTCTGTAAGTGGAATCATACAATATTTGTCCTTTTATATCTGGCTCATTTCATTTAGGATAATATTTTCAATGCTGTAGCATGAATAAAAATTTCATTCCTTCTTAAGGATGGTCAGGTACAGTGGCTCACGCTTGTAATCCCAGCACTTTGGAAAGCTGAGGCGGGACAGACGGATCACCTGAGGTCGGGAGTTTGAGATCAGCCTGGCTAACATGGTGAAACCCCGTCTCTACTAAAAATACAAAAACTAGCCGGGCATGGTGGCACACGCCTGTAATCCCAGCTACTCCAGAGGCTGAGGCAAGGGAACTGCTTGAACCCAGGAGGTGGAGGTTGTAGTGAGCAGGATCACACCACTGCACTCCAGCCTGGAAGACAAAGCAACACTCCATCTTACGTATGTATATACCATATTTTGTTTATCCATTCATTTATTGATGGATACCTAGTTTGTTTTCACCTTTTTTTTTTAAGACAGAGTTTCACTCTTGTTACCCAGGCTGGAGTGCAATGGTGCGATCTTGGCTCACTGAAACCTCCACCTCCTGGGTTCAAACGATTCTCCTGCCTCAGCCTCCCGAGTAGCTGGGATTACAGGCACCCGCCACCACACCCAGCTGATTTTTTTTTTTTTTTTTTTTTTGTATTTAGTAGAGATGGGGTTTTACCAGGTAGGACAGGCTGGTCTCAAACTCCTGACCTCAGATGATCCGCCCGCCTCAGCCCCGCAAAGTGCTGGGATTACTGGCGTGTGCCATGTTTTCACCTTTTGACTACTGTAAATAATGCTGCAATGAGCACTGGAGTATAACTATCTGTTTAACTCCCTGCTTAAAATTTGGCTCACACCTGTAATCCCAGCACTTTGGGAGGCCAAGGCGGGCATATCACAAGGTCAGGAGTTTGAGACCAGTCTGGCCAATATGGTGAAACACCGTCTCTACTAAAAATACAAAAAATTACCCAAGTGTGGTGGCGCATGCCTGTAATCCGAGATACTCGGAAGGCTGAGGTGGGAGAACTGCTTGAACCAGGAGGCAGAGGTTGCAGTGAACCGAGATCCCACCATTGCACTCCAGCCTGGACGACAGAACAAGACTCTGTCTCAAAAAAAAAAAAAAAAAAAGATATTTTGGTTATATACCTAGGAGTGAAATTACTCTATCTACAATAATTTTATCTTTAACTACTTTTTGAGGAACCACCAAATTGTTTTCCACAGCAGCTGGACCATTTTACATTCCCATGAGAAATGCACAAGGGTTCCAACTTCTCCACATCTTGGCTATTTTCTGTTTTTAGTATCAGCCATCCTAACAGGTATGAAGTATCTCATTGTATGCAATGTGTTTTTCATCTATTATTTGTAAATAGAAATCCACCTTGTAGTAATTTTTTTTTTTTTTTTTTTTTTTTTGAGACAGTCTCACTCTGTCGCCCAGCTGGAGTGCAGTGGCCGGATCTCAGCTCACTGCAAGCTCCGCCTCCCGGGTTCACGCCATTCTCTGGCCTCAGCCTCCCGAGTAGCTGGGACTACAGGCGCCCACCACCTCGCCCGGCTAGTTTTTTGCATTTTTTTTTAGTAGAGACGGGGTTTCACCATGTTAGCCAGGATGGTGTCGATCTCCTGACCTCGTGATCCTCCCGTCTCGGCCTCCCAAAGTGCTGGGATTACAGGCTTGAGCCACCACCCCGGCCCACCTTGTAGTAATTTCTATAATTATGTAGCGCAGCCACTTGAGACACCAAAAATACTTAAATACCAATAAAAGAGTAGATTTTAGGTCAACTCAATTTTGAAAAAGATATCAAAGATGGCAAAGAATGAAGATATAATACAAAAACTTGTAAACTTTTACTTATCTGAGGCTAATTTCTAAAATCCTAAAGTGTTGTATAAATAAAAATTGTCTCAAAGCAGATTATTGCTTTGTGATTTACAGAGATGACAGTGAAACAAACTTGAAATAAAGCTTTTAAAAACACATTTGTCCCTGGTAGATTGTTGTCACTGTCCTCATTTTAAAGATAAGAAAATCTGAGACCAAACATGTTTGACAACTTGTCCAAGACCACAAAGCAAACCTGTGGCAGAGTTTAGAAAATAATTTCTAATTTCCCTAAAACCCATGATGTAATGTGCAATAAATCAACGGAAACCCAGAAGAGCCCTTGTTACTCTTTTAGCATGAATACACTTAGGGAGATTGTCCAGTGCACTGAAGCTTGTAACCTCCCACAGCAATGACTGTTAATTAACTCCTTGCCAGCCGTGACTTGAATACTGGGCCAGACCAGATACAACTCAGACTAGTTGTGTGTGTGTCTGATCTAATAACACTAAGATCCTAACTTGGCCTCTCAAATGGTTTTGTTCAATTTTAGTTGTTCAAAAGTAGGCTAATTCTACTGTTAAATTGACAAAGCATATGTTGAAGCAACCAAGGAAATTGTAATTGCTTCTTAACACTCTTGCTTAGATCAGATGTAGAAAGTGTTATTTTGGCCAGGAGCAGTAGCTCATGCCTGTAATCCCAGCACTTTGGGAGGCCAAGGCAGGAGGATTACTTTTTTTTTTTTTTTTTTTTTTTTTTGTTGGGGGCCTCCCCCGTCCACCCAGGCTGGAGTGCAGTGGCCGGATCTCAGCTCACTGCAAGCTCCACCTCCCGGGTTCACGCCATTCTCCTGCCTCAGCCTCCCAAGTAGCTGGGACTACAGGCGCCTGCCACCTCGCCCGGCTAAGTTTTTGTATTTTTAGTAGAGACGGGGTTTCACTGTGTTAGCCAGGATGGTCTCGATCTCCTGACCTCGTGATCCGCCCGCCTCGGCCTCCCAAAGTGCTGGGATTACAGGCTTGAGCCACCGCGCCCGGCCGGCAGGAGGATTACTTGAGGGCAAGAGTTCAAGACCAGCCTGGGCAACACAGGGAGACCCGTCTCTATAAAAACTCAAAATTAGTCAGGCATGGTGGCACACCAGGTAATCCCAGCTACTTGAGAGGCCCAGGTGGGAGGATACATTGAGCTTGGGAGGTCGGGGTTGCAGTGAGCCCTGATTGTGCCACTACACCCCAGCCTGCGTGACAGAGCGAGATCCTGACTTTAAAAAAAAAAAAAAAAAAAAGGTGTGATGATCTTGGATCACCAAATCAGTGAGGGAGGGACAGTCTCTAACTTGTTTTCTGCTCGGTCCTTATTGCATACTCTTGGAGAAGGTTTACTATTACTAAATGATAAATCTCAACACAGCAAGCAGAGCCAGTGAAGCTGCTCTCCTGATCTCAGTCTCTGCTGGGATCCTTTCCTTTAAAGCTACAACCCACCCACTAAACAAGAAGATAACTATTGGGTTTTTCCTTTTTCTTTTTTTTTGAGACGGAGTTGGCTCTGCGGCCCAGGATGGAGTACAGTGGCATGATCTTGGCTCACTGCAACCTCCGCCTCCCAGGTGCAAGCGATTCTCCCCACCTCAGCCTCCCAAGTAGGTGGGACTACAGGCGTCCACGACAACGCCCGACTAATTTTTGTATTTTTAGTAGAGATGGGGTTTCGCCCTGTTGGCCAGGCTGGTCTCGAACTCCTGACCTCAGGTGATCCACCCGCTTCGGCCTCCCAAAGTGCTGGGATTACAGGCGTGACCCACCACGCCCGGCCGGGTTTTTCCTTTTTAAAAATGACATAGGGTGTCTATTTTGCCCAGGCTGGTCTCGAACTCTTGGACTCACGCGATATTTCCTCCTCAGCCTCCAGAGTAGCTGGGACTATAGGAACCCACTGCCACAGCCGGCAAGATAATTACTTACTCTCACCAAATTTGATTCAATCGTTTTGGCCAAATTTTTAAAAACAGGAATATTCCGAGGGACCATGTTTGAAGAAATACAAACTCAAGCAAGCAGAGATGAAATGACCTGAGAGATTTGCTTTAATACACTTCGGCGAAGAAAAAAGGGTATGGATGAAACTTTGTGACAAATACAACTGTTAAATGTAGGTGATGGCATATAGGGATTCATCTCACCTTTCCTCTTCTGTCTATGCTTAAAAGTTTTCACAGTAACTTTTCAAAAAAAATTATTATTTCCAAACAAACTTACTGTCCTTTCAATTAAACACGAGTCACTGGATGTGAACGCTCTTGTCTTCGGAGTCAAACCTGGTGAAGGATCTCAAGCAAAGGTGAGGGATCCTCTCTCTGGTAGGGCCGACAGCGCGCAAGTTTCCTTCAAGGCTGAATCTGACAAATCACTCGGTGCGCTCTAGGGCTCGCAGGACCGCGGAGCTCAATTTGGAAGTGGCGCACGCGGGCTCACGGCGGTGTCTCAGGAAAACGCTAGAAACGCGGCTACAGAGCTCCCAATCCCAGCCTGCGGTCGGCTTGGCCCCGGCGCGACACCCGGCTCCCTGCCACCCCTCGAGACCTCCTGCACCACTCCCCAGGGCCCCGCCCACAGCCTACCTTCCAAGTCCTCGTCCTCCTCCGACTCGCTGTCCCCTTTGGCGTCGGCGACACGGTCCGGGCCGGGTTCTGGCGGGGGGTGGCCCGGGCTCTGGCGTGGGGTGGCGGCGGGCAGGACTGAAGCTGGGGCGCGGGCCTCGCGCAGGCGGGTAAAGTAGTCCACAGCGAATTCGACGAGGTCAGGCGGCTGCTGTCGCAGCACCTCCACCGTGTAGCCCTGCAGCAGCTCCGTGAGCCCCGGCGGGATCTGGATGTGGCTCATGCCGGCGGCGGCCGAGGGGATAGACGGGTTGGGCCGCCGGCGGCCACTGTCTCCGCGCTCACTCACGCCGGCCTTTCGCTCCGCGCCCGCGAGGTCTCTTCCCGCGCGGCCCCGGCTCGGCCTTCCTCACGTCGCGCCGCTCTTTGGCCGTCTCTGAGATTCCAGGCCGCGCAACCCTACGCTACCACGGCCGGCCTGGCACCGCCGCCGCTGTCACTGGGCAGCTGCCGCCGCCGCCGCGGGGACCGACGGGGAGGCGAGCTGGACCGGCGGGGCAGGCGTCCTGGTTGTGACGCACGCGACCGCGGGCGTGCGCGTCCCCGCGTAGCATCGGCCCTCAGTGCGCTTGCGCCACTAGGTGACACGCCCCTCAGGCTGTCGGGGGGTCGAGACAGTGGACGGTTCCTGATGCCGGCTCATGGCGGGAATCCGGGGAATTAGGTAATGAATGGTCTACCCATGAAGGGGACCGATTAGTGCCTCTCGCCTGGTCCTGAAGACCTTTACATTATTCTTTCAGCTGATGCCAAGAGCCTCCTTTTGGCCGGCACTTAGCACCAGAGACACAGCGAGAAGCAGAAACATACGAGCACCTCAGTGTGGTTCTTCTGTGATGAAGGGCAAGAGAGGGCTCACTTTCGGGAGTGACATTCAAGCTGGACGCGAGGTCTGAGCAGAACCCGCCCAGGGGAAGATCTGGAGGAAAGCCATCTGAACATACAACAAGAGCAAAGGCCTGGTGGAGTCAGGACCACCTGGGCTGCCAGGTGGAATGGTGGAATAACTCAGGAGTCTGGCAGGTCTCTGAGATGTCACACAGGGAAGGCCTTGTAGGAAGTAAGCGTTTGAAAGAGATCATAATTTGAGAGCCACAGGCAGAAAAATAAATTTGAAAGAGTTCAGTCTGCCAAATGTGTACAGTGAGAAAGGGAAATAAGGCCAAAAGCAGCAAAGACCTCTGTGCCTGTTCTTCCTGGAGCACTTTGACCAGGGTCCTCAGATCTAGGTCTGCCCACTCCTCTCCCCACATTCTACACTGGGCCCTAGGCCAACACTGCTTGATGAAGTTGAGCAGACCACAGGCATTGTTATCCTTTGCCCCTAGGAAGATGGTATAGGTGAACTGTAGAGGCCAGACTATTTCCCAAATTGCCCTCCTCCTCCTACCAAACTGGAAGGGTTTTGAAAAAGGTGGAGACCTTCCTGGGATGTCCAGGCCACAGCCTACATGCTAACCAAAGGCCCACTGGGCATAGGGCAGAGTCCCCCCTCTCCTTTCCAGGCCCAGCCAGGAAGAGAGTAGCTGTAGGTTTGGGAACCTGAAGGGCATTTGGGATGCTTAAACACCACATGGTAATTACCCAGTATTAATTAAAATCCTCCCTAACACCTCCCATATAGGCTTGGCACACACCCAGGAGCTCAATGCTACTGGGAGCTGAGCAGCTGGGAGCAAGGAGCACCTCATCCCCGCTGATGAAGAGGCCAGCCCAGGCTCTAGGCTAAGCAGGCCTGTGATTATAAACAGCAGTGTCTCCCTGGACAAGTTTCTTAACCCCTGGGAAGAACCTTGGATCATCAACTTTGTGAGGGGAGAAGCAGTCTCCAACTTTTTTCCTGCCCAGTCCTTATTGCATACTCTTGGAGAAGGTCTACTGACTAAATGGTAAATCTTGACACAGCAAGCAGAGTCAATGAAACTGCTCTCCTGACCTCATAGTCTCAGCTGGGACCCCTTGTTTTAAAGCTATGCTTCTGCTCTCAGAATATGAAGACCTCACTAAGGACAGGCAAAGTGGAGCTGGAGGGGTAGTTTCCCTCACCTCTTCTCTGCTTTTGGGTAGACTGACCCAAGTCTTCCAGGGATCAGCCTTGACAGCAATATCCAGAAAACCTAGGTGTGACTTCCATGGTACCACCACACCTGGGGATCTGCCCCTCTTCAAGCAATCCAATAGCCAACCCTTTGGAAAGGCAAATTCACAACTCTGTTCCCTAGTTTACCCATATTGTCAGGTGATATATATATAATTTTTTTTATTTTTTATTTTTTTAAGACAAGAGTCTTGCTCTGTCGCCCAGGCTGGAGTGCAATGGCATAATCTCGGCTCACTGCAACCTGTGCCTCCCGAGTTCAAGCAACTCTCGTGCCTCAGCCTCCTGAGTAGCTGGGATTACAAGTTCATGCCACCACGCCTGGCTAATTTTTGTATTTTTAGTAGAGATGGGGTTTCACCATGTTGGCCAGGCTGGTCTTGAACTCCTGACCTCGTGATCCACCTGCCTCAGCCTCCCAAAGTCCTGGGATTACAGGCGTGAGCCACCAGGCCTGGCTGGTTTTATATGTTTTAAAGGCAGACTGGCACCTGTACAGTTAAGACTTAGACCTCGATTACAAAATAGAGGAGAGAGGCCAGGCGCGGTGGCTCACGCTTGTAATCCCAGCACTTTGGGAGGCCGAGGTGGGCAGAACATGAGGTCGGGAGTTCAAGACCAGCCTGGCCAACATGGTGAAACCCCATCTCTACTAAAAATACAAAAATTAACTGGTCGTGGTGGCAGGCGCCTGTAATCCCAGTTACTCAGGAGGCTAAAGCAGGAGAATTGCTGGAACCTGGGAGGCAGAGGCTGCAGTGAGCCAAGATCTCGCCACTGGACACCAGCCTGGGTGACAGAGTGAGACTCCATTTCAAAAAAAACAAAACATAACTCTCCAGGAGTGGCCTGGACAGAAAGACCACTCCAGGGCTGACAACAGTTGAGTATGGGTGGGTTTTCCAGGTGGTTCCAAGGAATCCCTACTGGCCTCTGCCTGAAGCAGGCCAGTCAGGCTGCCTTGTTCTCAGATGCCCCATGGCTCAGCAAACACCCATCCAGCAGAGCATTCAAAGGCATCCTGGAGGAATGAGGGCTACTGTTGTGCCAGACCCCCCCACCTTTTTTTTTTTTTTTGAGAGGAGTCTCACTCTGTCGCCCAGGCTGAAGTGCAATGGCGCAATCTCTGCTCACTGCAACCTCTGCCTCCCGGGTTCAAGCAATTCTCCTGTCTCAGCCTCCCGAGTAGCTGGGACTACAGACATGCACCACCACACCCAGCAAGTTTTTTTGTATTTTTAGTAGAGATGGGGTTTCTCCATGTTGGCCAGGATGGTCTCAATCTCTTGACATCATGATCCACCCACCTCAGCCTCCCAAAGTGCTGGGATTACAGGCGTGAGCCACCGTGCCTGGCCTTTATTTATTTATTTATTTATTTTTGACATGGAGTCTTCCTCTTGTCACCCAGGATGGAGTGCAATGGCACAATCTCAGCTCACTGCAACCTCCACCTCCTGGGTTCAAGCAATTCTCCTGCCTCAGCCTCCCGAGTAGCTGGGATTATAGGCACCCGCCACCATGCTCAGTTAATTTTTGTATTTTCAGTAGAGATGGGGTTTTCCATGTTGGCCAGGATAGTCTCAAACTCCTAACCTTGGGATCTGCCCGCCTTAGCCTACCAAAGTGCTGGGATTACAGGCATGAGCCACTGCGCCTGGCCATTTTTTTTTTGTTTGGTTTTTTTGTTTGCTTGTTTGCTTTTTTTCTGAGACACAGTCTTACTCTGTTGCCCAGGCTGGAGTGCAGTGATGCGATCTTGGCTCACTGCAACCTCCGTCTCCCGGGTTCAAGTGATTCTCGTGTCTCAATCTCCCAAGTAGCTGGGATTATAGGTGTGCGCCACCACGCCCGGCTTATTTTTGTATTTTTAGTACAGACAGGGTTTCACCATATTGGCCAGGCTGGTCTTGAACTCCTGACCTCAGGTGATCCACCCGCCTCAGCTTCACCAAAGTGCTGGGATTACCGGCGTGAGCCACCACGCCCGGCCAAGAAAGACCCATATTTTTTTTTGTTTGTTTTCTTTTTTGAGATGGAGTCTCGCTCTGTCGCTCAGGCTGGAGTGCAGTGGCACTATCTTTGCTCACTGCAACCTCCACTTCCCGGGTTCAAGTGATTCTTCTGCCTCAGCCTCCCAAGTAGCTAGGACTACAGGTGCACGCCACCACGCCTGGCTAATTTTTGTATTTTTAGTACAGATGGGGTTTCACCATGTTGGCCAGGCTGGTCTCGAACTCCTGACCTCAGGCGATCCGCCAGCCTCAGCCTCCCAAAATGCTGGGATTATAGGCGTGAACCACCACTCCTGGCCACCAGACCCCTATTAACTTCAGTAGGGATGGCACCAGGTTCGAGAGGCCAAAAGAGATCCAGAGCCAGCAAACAAGACTTAGGGCTGATTGAGGGGAATTTACCTACAGAGCAGTCCAGTGGTGGTGGGCTAGATAGGAGAACTGCCCCACCTGCAGAAATTATGGAGTATATATAGCATTTTCACTTAACACCCTCCCGCTAACAACTTTGATTTAACCCAAAACAAAGGGGCTCAATCCCCTGTACATCCACAGGACAGAATGGGGGCTCAGATATTCCTCATGGGTAAGTAATGAATCTCCGGCTTGTCCTCGCTTGGAACGCCCAACACATTCAGGTGCATCTGCCATACAGGGTCATTCTCAGAGTATGCTTAAGTTATTGCTGTCAGGTGCAGCTACCATACACAGGTGTGTCTGCCATATAGCCACCTATAGCTGCTCCTCATGGGTCTCCATAGACTAGTCTCAGAGCAAGGATGGACAACCAGCCTCCAGTTTCAACCTGGCACTCTCCCCCAGTACTTGGTCCCAGAGCAGGGGTCCATCTCTCTCACTTCTGGCCAACCCTTCAGTAACAAGTAGAGCCCCCAGGGCCTTCATGAATGCCCAGCTGAGCTAGCTAAAGAAAAGGGTGCTGTAACAGGAGGGAACACCAGGAGCCTGAACCCCGCATCTTCTACCCTTATCCTGCATTTATCCTGCCTGCATTCAAGCCTGTCCAGCTGCACCACTGGAGGCTACCATGGCAACTAAACCCAGAGGCAGCCAGTAACTGAGATACAGCTGCCAAGAGCAAGTGACGGTGGAAAAGGCCAACAGCAGAGACCCTTAGAAGCAAGAGAAGTACACAGGAGGGGGCCCCAGAACCCTGAGGGTGCTACACTCAAATCTAATCCTACTCACAATTCAGCAGGCAGTCAATATCTTGCACAAACTGCCATATCACCAACCACAGGCACAGATATGGACACAATGGGGCCAATTCGCAGAGTTGTTTACAACTATGGATGAAGAGCAGCACAGGTGGGACACATGTTGTTTAGCCCAAAAACAACGGGTCTTGGTGAAAACGAAAATGGGTCGGGTACCATTGCTGTTTCCAATGAAACAATGAATTTTGTGTGCTCTTAACAGGTTTATTATTCAAACATTTCTCTCTGTCTCTCCGAGATGAAGGGAGGGGCCTAAACTTCCCTGAACTCCTCTGAAGGCCTGCTCTTGGCTCAGATCCTCCAGCTTAAATACCTTATGCCCTCTGCATACTTGTGGGACTCAGGTCCAGCAGGAAAACCTCCCTCTTACTTGATCAAGGGACTACTTTTCTAAGCCATTCCAGTCCCCCACCCATTTCCTGGGATCTGCTGGTCACCTGACCACCTCTACATGCCAGGCCCTCCCGGATTTGGTACTCCCAGCTCAGTTCCTACCAGCAACAGTTTCTATGTTGCCTTAGAAGTGTTCATGAGCCGCTAGTTGGCAAAAGAGATTGAGGAAGTGAGCTATGTTTTCTCTGCCCTCACCCAAGCTGTCTTTCAGCCTCTACTGTGGCTCCTTCAGTGAGGCCACTGCCTTTTGTACAGGAAATCTGATCTGTCTTAAGTGCCCATGCTCCAGGGAGCAGTTAGTTCCCAGGCCACATTTGTGTACCTGTGAGCCATCCCCATGCCTGAGACACTATGTCCTGAGAAAGCGTCAGTTTCTGCAGTAGAGCCAGGGTCTGCATCTGAGACACCTCAGGGCAAGGACAGAACCTAGAAAGCACAGCGAAACTGGCTAGAAAATCACAGGTCTGCATGCTTACCAGAGCAGAGAAAGCAGAAAAGGGACCCCTCAGGGACACCTGGCCCTGGGGCTTTCCCAGTGCCTGTCAGGACTCTGTGCCACCCCTGATCTGACTCACAGGCCAGGTACCTAAGCTTGGACTAGGTGGTACAGACAGGTCTGCTGGAGCCTGGATCAAGCAGCCTCAGGACAGCCTCTGATAGCATCACAAGTCTTTCTTCTCGAGACCCAGACAATCCCCACTTTATTATCAGTTTGCCAATGACCTTTGCAGATCAGTTTACCCTGTCTGAGCCTTGGCTTCCACATCTGAAAGTGGGAGTCAAAATCCCTACCCAGAGGCTGAGTGCAGTGGCTCATGCCTGTAATCACAGCACTTCGGGAGGACAAGGCAGAAAAATCACCTGAGGTCAGGAGTTCGAGACCAGCTTGGCCAACATGGTAAAACCCCATCTCTACCAAAAAATACAAAAATTAAGGCCAGGTATTGTGGCTCACACCTGTAATCCCAACACTTTGAGAGGCTGAAGTGGGTGGGTCACTTGAGGTCAGTTCAGGACCAGCCTGGCCAAAATGGCGAAACCCTGTCTCTACTAAAAATACAAAAATTAGCTAGGCGTGGTGGTGTGCACCTGTAATCCCAGCTACTCAGGAGGCTGAGGTAGGAGAATCACTTGAACCCGGGAGGCAGAGTTTGCAGTGAGCCAAGATCGTGCCACTGCACTCCGGCCTGGGCAAAAGAGGGAGACTCCATCTAAAAAAAAAAAAAAAAAAAAAATCCCTACCCATTAAACATTGAGTTACAAGGGAATAAAGAAATAAGAGAATAAATTTATAAGGAGGTTAGAAAAGATGTAGGGGGTTCCAGCCTCAAAAGACCGTAAGGCAGCCAGACACAGTGGCTCATGCCTGTAATCCCAGCACTTTGGGAGGCTGAGGTGGGCAGATCACGAGGTCAGGAAATCAAAACCATCCTGGCTAACACGGTGAAACCCCGTTTCTACTAAAAATACAAAAATTAGCCAGACGTGGTCGCGGGCACCTGTAGTCCCAGCTACTCGGGAGGCTGAGGCAGGAGAATTGCTTGAACCTGAGAGGCGGAGGTTGCAGTGAGCTGAGATGGTGCCACTGCCTCCAGCCTGGGTGACACAGTGACACTCTGTCTCAAAAAAAAAAAAAAAAAAAAAGGCTGTAGGGAAACAACTGTGGGGTAGAGATAGTATGACTTTATAGCTGAAATGCTGCTACTGTGCTTTTAACAATTACTGTTGCAACAACCTGTGCTCCCTCCCTCACCTTTGGCCCAGTTATATGCCTCTTGGGGCCTGGGTGAGGCTTTTATCACCAGTTGGTTGTTTAAAAAAATCACTGTCTGGCTCCCAGTTGTGACTGTCTGTGAAAGACAAATTGCTAGGGAGGGCCCCAATTTTCCCCCGCTCCTTACCCTGTCAGGAAGAGAAGAGATATATCAGGAACAGGTGGCATTTCAAAGTGCATCATAAAAAGGAAGCACCAGCCAGGAGGGAGTTACTCAACATCTGCTCTGCTCCCTTCACAAATATGCCTCCAGGGGCTTCCCTATTTGACTTAACATCTATTGAACACCCAAAGGAGTAAAATAATCTACCATCACTAACATGAAAGAACCAAAATACTCCATTTTAAAATGGAAAATGTTTCCAAGGGCAAATTATCCAGAGGCACAGACTGTAAAAGTGATCCTAAGCCATGGGAATGGCTGGCATTTGGCTGAAATGCAAATACATTTACTGGGGTTTCTAGGCAAAAGCTGAGGTTTTTGAATAGTCTCAGTCGGCGCAGTGGCTCACACCTGTAATGCTAGCACTTTGGGAGGCTGAGGCGGATCACTTGAAGTCAGGAGTTCGAGACCAGCCTGGCCAACATGAGGAAACCCCATCTCTACTAAAAATACAAAAAATTAGCTGGGTGTGGTGGCAGGTTCCTGTAGACCCAGCTACTTGGCAGGGTGAAGTAGGAGAATCTTTTGAACCAGGGAGGTGGAGGTTGCAATGAGCCGAGATCATGCCACTGCACTCCAGCCTGGGTGACAGAGTGAGACCCTATCTCAAAAAAAAAAAAAAAAAAAAAAAATTCAAATTTAGAACAGCCTCAGGACTGGGTGATATCAAGAACAGCTTCAGGCTGAGCACAGTGGTGCATCCCTGTAATCCTAGCACTTTGGGAGGCTGAGACGGGAGCCCAGGAGTTCAAGACCAGCCTGGGCAACATAGGGAGACTCCATCTCTACAAAAAATAAATTTAAAAAATTAGCTGGGCATAGTAACACATGCCTGTGGTCCCAGCTACTCAGGAGGCTGAGGTGGGAAAATTACTTGGGCCCAGGAGGTCAAGGCTGCAGTGAAACATGATCATGCCACTGCACTCCAGCCTAGGTAACAGAGTGAACCCTGTCTCAAAAAATTTTTTTCTAATAAAATAAGATTTAAAAAGAAGAGCTTCAGGAGACACATATATGGCCATCTTCAAATCAATGAGATATTAAACAAAGACATCCTCCAGGGTTAGAGGAAGCAGGCTTAACATTTAATTAACCTTGCCAGACAGAGGATATATAATTTTCATCTTTAAAAACTGTTCAGCCTGGGCAACATAGTGAGACCTCATCTCTACAAAATTTTTTTTAATAGCCAGGCACAGCAGTACACTACAGGTGCACTGTACAGGTGTATTGGAACCTGTAGTTCCACCTTCTTGGGAGGCAGAGGCGTGAGGATCATTTGAGCCCACCAGTAAGCTCTGATCTCACCACTGCACTCTAGCCTGGCCAACAAAGTGAGACCCTGTCTCTAAAAAATTTAATTAATAAAAAGTAAATTAATTTTTTTTTTGAAATGGAATCTCACTCTGACACCCAGGATGGAGTGCAGTAGGGCAGTCTTGGCTCACTGCAACCTCTGCCTCCCGGGTTCAAGTGATTCTCCTGCCTCAGCCTCCCAAGTACCTGGCACTACAGGCATGCCCCACCATGCCTGGCTAATTTTTGTATTTTGAGTAGAGATGGGGCTTCACCATGCTGGTCACGCTGGTCTTGAACTCCTCACCTCAAGTGATCCACCCGCCTCGGTCTCTTAAAGTACTAGGATTATAGGCGTGAGCCACTGTGCCCAGCCAAAAATGTTATTTTCTACTCGGCCAGAATTCCTATCTGGTCATTTAGAAATATATTCCAAGCTATAAAGCCTCCTTCTTTAAAGTCCCAAGTCTTCAGCTTCCTGCTGGGTTGATCACAGCCCCAACTCCCAGATAGGGGTGTGTCCCTGCCCTTCTTACCAGGTCTTACTCTGTTGCCCAGGCTGGAGTGCAGTGATGTACACTCGGCTCACTGTGGCCTCAACTTCCTGGGCTCAAGCGATCCTCCTACCTTAGCATCCAGAGTAGCTGGGACTACAGGCACACACCACCATGTCTGGCTAATTTTTTAATTTTTAAAAAATTTTGTGTAGAGACAGAGTCTTACTATATTGCCCAGGCTGGTCTTGAACTCCTGGACTCAAGTGATCCTCCTTCCTTGGCTTCCCAAAGTGTTGGGATTACAAGCGTTGCATGATCCACTACGCCCAGCTTTTTTTTTTTTTTTTTAACCGTTCAAAACTAGAGACAGAGTAATGGTTCTAAAGCCAAAGTCCAAGAGTCTCTATGCAGCTGCAGTGAGACAGGAAGTGCCAGTGGAACTGTAACTGTGACCACCAGATGGGACAATCCCAGAAAAGCCCAGCTCCAGTAGCTTCAGCAAGCTCTCCCCTCCACCAGAAAGTAATAGCCTAGCTTTATGACTCTCCAACTCCCTCACCTTTTCTGGACACACCTGGATAGCATCATCTGCCTGATTAGCAAAGTTAAGCTAGCTACCTCAGATAGCACAGCAACTTCAAAGCCCACATGAAAACCCGAGATTGCTTTTGTCCTTTTAGAACAACTGACTCTCCATCTGTTAGCTCAGACACCCATGGGGCTCAGGGAAGAGGGGAATAAATGAAGGAATGGGTTGCAGGCTGGGCCTTGGGAGGGCCTGTGTGCCAGGCTTGCATTGAGGCCTGTGTGAACAATTACCAGTCAAGTCACACCACCCCACACACCCTCCCTAGAGCAGCTGGGGCTAGGGCAGTCAGAAGGTAGAACCAGCCAAAACTTCCTCCTCTTCCACCTCCTCCTGCTGGATGCCCCAGCCTAAGGTTCCCAGGGAAGAATACTGGATCCCTGGAAACCTCCACCAAGGCCACAGGCTGCCTACTGAAATGTCCCAGAATCAAAAGAAGAAAATATAACACAATGCAGAAATTAGAAACAATGTTTATTGTTTCTTGTTAAAATAGGGAGCACTCATGAGAAAAGAGTATGTAAAAAGGACCTTCCTACATCCTGAGCTTTTTCACTTATCCCAGCAGACTGGGACTGTCCTCACTGTGTAGGAGGGAAAGTTCTCCACCTGCTCCCAGAAAATCAGGCTACTCTAGTTTTACTTTTGATTACTTGCATGCATTAAAAAAAAAAAAAATCAAAATCCAACGATTAACAGTCTACCTCCTCCTAGGCATATATGCCTAGTCCACTTGGACACAGAGGTGGGCCTCAAGTCCAGATCCACACGTACAGCCCAGGATTAGATGGCGCCCTGGAAATCAAATGGGTATTCCTGGCTAGGGACTGAAGAAGATCTCAGCTCCTGGTGATCTGGTTGAAAATCTGCACAGTGCTTCCAGTGAGAACCTGAGATTCTCTCTTTAATGAGGAATACTTTGGGTATGGTAGGACCAGCAGTCAACTGGTAGGCAGCATTCTTGCCACAGGTAGTATCTGGTCTAGAAGCTACTTGTTCCATTTCCAAATCCTTTTAAGATCCCTTAAATTGACGAGAATGAATTCAAGTTTCAAAGTGACACAAAGTTATACAATGTACAGGATGTCATTAAGGTAAAGGTCTCACCAAGTCCATGCACAGGGCTCTGATCCCACCATTCCCCTCCCCTTGCCCTCCAAGACTGCTTAGTTCTGCTCACTACTCCTTCTCCTCAGCGACAGCTTCCAGCATCCAGCAGCCTTGAGCAGCCTTCAGCCTCACAAGTTGGGGGTGGCCCAATTAAGGAACTTCATGGCAACTTCAAAGCCAAGGAAACAGGCCTGAGAAGGGGTTGGGAGGAAGAAAAAAGCCAGCAGGAATAACTATTCATAGACTATTCAAAGGACTATGCTTTGCTGGCCCTGTCAGGACCACAGCCCCTCCCTAACCCCACACCCACTCCACATCAAGGATGCAAACTCTGCTCTCTCATTCCTAAGAGGAGAAGAAAATTTATATCCCACAACTGCCCACTTCTTTTTTTTTTTTTTGAGACAGAGTTTTGCTCGTCACCCAGGTTGGAATGCAATGGTACGATCTCGGCTCACTGCAATCTCTGCCTCCTGTGTTCAAGCAATTCTGCTTCCTCAGCCTCCTGAGTAACTGGGATTACAGGCACCTGCTACACGCCCAGTTAATTTTTGTATTTTTAGTAGAGATGGGGTTTCCCTGTGTTGGCCAGGCTGGTCTCAAACTCCTGACATCAGATGATCCACCTGCCTCAGCCTCCCAAAGTGCTGGGATTATAGGCACTAGCCACCATGCCTGGCCTCACAACTGCCCACTTCTAATGGCCAGGTCAGGAAATCAAAGCCCCTCACCTCAGAGATCCCCAAAGGCAAGTCCTCCTGATAGCTTCAGGGAAGGGAGCAAATAAGGAATGCTCTGGCTGAAGATAGGGCTTTGGTAAAACTGAGACCCCAGTCCTATCCCAGGAACACGCAAAATCAGACCACATGCACCCTGCTCTGTGCCCCAAAGGGAAAGCACAGCCCTGCCAGCTACTTACCGCATTGGCTGGGAAGGCTCGGATCATCACTGCATTGAACCCTTTGTATAAGGATGTGACTCCTTCATCCCGGATCAGCTCCCTCAGCACATCTCTGAAACCATTAGGGTATTTCCCAGGAGGTGCTGTGGGGCAGAACCCAATTTTTAAGGCTTCAGGAAGGAGAAACTAGTAGTTAAGTCTTCCTGAAGGGTCAGGACTAGCACAGGGAAAGGACACCTTGCAGGTCATCTGGGACCAGTCCATAGAAAACAGTTCACCTTGGGACAAATACACAAATGCCTGGATTACTTGTGCCAAGGGAGTAGAAAAGAGGGAAGAAGAATGAAACAGCCCTTCTGTTCATGTGGGGGAGGAAGACTAGACTTGACTTCTTATCACACTTACCTTGTGTTTAGGCTGTCATGAAAATGAGTCTAGGGTTCCTAGAATGCAAATAACTGTGAGGGAGAATGTTAGTCAGGCAGATCCTGAGTGCTGCCATGGAGAGTGAGTATCCCTAGGGCCCTATGAGCTTTGCACCCCAGGATTAGCCAGTGCTGGGGACCCACTCTGCCCCTGTCCACCCCACTACCTTCCACTCACCAGTCTGGAATCGAGACTTGAGCACATCTGGGGGGATTGCCACAGCCCAGTTGAAGATCCCCGCAATGCCCCCAGCCACCAAGATCCGAGGGACACTGAGTTCACTGACCCTGTATAACACCAACAACAGCCCCAGTTAGACAAAGGCTGTGAGAGTGGCATTCAGACTATCCTGCCTGTGGCAGACAGGGCAGTTACAGAGAAGCAGAAACTGGATGGAAGGAGGAGGTATAAGGCCAGTGCTGCTGGCACTCCTTGAAGGAGGTTTCATGCACCTGTTTCAAATACTTGCTCCACTGGCTGAGGCACAGAGTAAGAGCTAGCTGGACCTCAGCAGCCACAAGAGAAAAGCAGATATGGAGCCAGGAACAACAACTACTACTTTCAGATTCACACACAGGAGAGAGCAACACACCCATGACCGGGGAAAGTAGCTTCCAAGTTCTGTTTTCCTCACCTCTTTCCCTCTGGAGTGAAGATGTTTTTCAGCCATTCATAGGTCATGAAATACATTCCACTAGCTGGGACATCTGTTAGTGGCAAGAAAGAGGTGAATTAAAGTACATAAACTCTTCGCCAGGCATGGTGGCTCACACCTGTAATCTCAGCAATTTAGGGGGTTGAGGGAGGGGGATTGCTTGAGGCCAGGAGGTCCACACCTGGTCTGAATTATTAGTAAAATTGTTTTTTAATTGGGTGATTTGGTTCAATTTATTTGCTTTCTAAACATTAGCCTACAGTAGTAATTTATGTAGACTAAAAAAGCATTAAAAAGAAAAAAAATGCCAGGCATGGTAGCTCATGCCTGTAATCCCAGCATTTTGGGAGGCTGAGGCGGGCACATCACCTGAGGCCAGGAATTCGAGACCAGTCTGGCCAATATGGCGAAACCTTTGTCTCTACTAAAAATATAAAAATGGGCCGGGCACAGTGGCTCATGCCTTTAATCCCAGCACTTTGGGGGGCCGAGGCGGGTGGATCACGAGGTCAGGAGTTCGAGACCAGGCTGACCAACATGGTGAAACCCCCATCTCTACTAAAAATACAAAAACTAGCCAGGCGTGGTGGCGGGCACCTGTAATCCCAGCTACTCAGGAAGCTGAGGCAAGAGAATCCCTTGAACCCGGGAGATGGAGGTTTCAGTGAGCTGAGATTGCGCCACTGCACTCTAGCCTGGGTGACAGAGTGAGACTCTATCTCAAAAAAAAAAAAATAAATACAAAAATGGCTTGGCGTGGTGGCTCACATCTGTAATCCCAGCACTCTGAGAGGCCGAGGTGGGCGGATCACGAGGTCAAGAGATTGACACCATCCTGGCCAACATGGTGAAACTACATATCTACCAAAAATTAGCCAGGCATGGTGGCATGTGCCTGTAATCCCAGCTACTCAGGAGACTGAGGCAGGAGAATCACTTGAACCCGGGAGGTAGAGGTTGCAGTAAGCCGAGATCGAGCCACTGCACTCCAGCCTGGTGACAGAGCAAGACTCCATCTCAAAAAATAATAATAATAATACAAAAAATACAAAAATTAGCCAGGCCTGGTGGCACATGCCTGTAATCCCAGCTACTCAGGAGGCTGAGGCACAGGAATCACTTGAACCCATAAGGTGGAGGCTGCACTGAGCCAAGGTTGCACTTCTGCACTTCTGGCTGGGCAACAGAGCAAGACTCTGTCTCAAAATAAAAGAAAAAGAAAAAGAAAAAAAAAATCCCCACAGACTTTTTTTTTCTTTTAAAAATAGTATTATTTTATTTATAATTGATCTGCTTTTTTTTTTTTTTTTTTTTTTTGGAGACAGAGTCTCGCTCTGTCGCCCAGGCTGGAGTGCAATGGCGCAATCTCGGCTCACTGCAACCTCCACCTCCCAAGTTCAAGCAATTCTCCTGCCTCTGCCTCCTGAGTAGCTGGATTACAGCATGTGCCACCACGCCTGGCTAATTTTTATATTTTTAGTAGAGACAGGGTTTCACCATATTGGTCAGGCTGGTCTTGAACTCCTGACCTCATGATCTGCCTATCTCCCAAAGTGCTGGGATTACAAGCATGAGCCACCACGCCCAGCTATTATTTTTTTAATAGAGACAAGGTATCACTATTTCACCCAGGCTGGTCTCGAACTCCTGGGCTCTAGTGATCCTCTCATCTCAGCCTCCCAAAGTGCTGAGATTACAAGTATGAGCCACCACACCCGGCCCCCACAGATTTCTTGAATGCAGAAATGCCAAGCTTGGCACTAGACCCTTCAGGGATTCCTGAGAGGGTCCTCAGCAGCCACATCCTATTTGCAATAATCACTTTGCAGCTATGAGATGCTGCTCTGGGCCAAGCACTGGTGTAAGTGAGTACAAACACACATGATATAATTTCATTAAAGTTCCCTCAGCTGGACTTGGTGGCTCACGCTTATAATCCTAGCACTTTGGGAGGCCAAGGCAGGTGGATCATCTGAGGTCAGGAGTTCGAGACCAGCCTGGCCGATGTAGTGAAACCCTATCTCTACTAAAAGTACAAACATTAGCCAGGCATGGTGGCACGCACCTGTAACCCCAGCTACTCAGGAGACTGAGGCAGGAGAGTCGCTTGAACCCGGGAGGTGGAGGCTGCAGTGAGCTGAGATTGTGCCACTGCACTCCAGCCTGGTTGACAGAGCAAGACTCTGTCTCAAAAAATAATAATAAGGCCAGGTCCAGTGGCTCACACCAGTAATCCCAGCACCTTGGGAGGCTGAGGCGGGTAGATCACCTGAGTCCAGGAGTTTGAGACCAACCTGGCCAACATGGTGAAACCCCATCTCTACTAAAAATACAAAAAATTAGCCAGGCATGGTGGCATGTGCTTGTAATCCCAGCTACTTGGGAGGCTGAGGGAGGAGAACTGCTTGAATCTGGGAGGTAGAGGTTGCAGTAAGCCAAGATTGTGCCACTGCACTCCAGCCTGGGCAACAAGAGTGAAACTCCATGTCAAAAAATAAAATAAAAATGTTAAAAAATAAATAAGGTTCTCTCTGAGTGGTGATGGTCCATGTCGGCAACTGACATGCCCACAGTTATAAGCACAGTTGGTGTATCTGGCCTTCCTCTAAGCTGCCAGCTCAGGACAAGAGTAAGACTGTCTCTGCCTTTCCTACTGCCACTAAAACAGGACATACTTCTCAAAATCAGGGAGATGACCACTGTCCCCAAGTCACTCTTTCTTCCCACTCCTCCCCACAGCAATGATTTCTATCTACTTGCCACTCCCTTCCAACTGTGATGCCATGACTTCTACCCCTGCAAATGCTTGGGAAAGATGGAAGGTCCCTTCATCCTAATCTATGTCCATGCTGGCCAGGATGAGACACTTACTGCCAGTATTCTCAGAGATGTGACATGCATGGTGCCGAGGTTAATCTGGCAATTCAGGCAAGACCCTCTGCGGCAGACCCACCTCAGGTGACCTCTCCAGGTGACCTCAAGTGGAGGCCTCAAAGGTTACCTCGCATAAGGGTAAGCACAGTCCCTTTGTAGATGCCTCGGATCCCAAACTCCTGGTACAGCTTCTTTGCACAGTCCAAGGTACCAGTGTACTTGGTTTCTCCTGAAGAAGCCTGAATCTGGGAGGGAGGAGAGGATCATTAAGTCAGAAACAACATTAGAGTCACAGGCCCAGCAGGTTACAGGAGACTACAAAGTAAGTATGGCCATTATGTGTTAGAGCAATGAAAGACTTCACTGTCAAATTGAAAAGTATCTGGAATGTGTGATTTTGGGGCAGGTACTATGAAATAAGGCTAGGTGAAAAGATCAGAAAATATTCACATTGACTAGAAATAAAACCAACAGAAAATCTGAAAAACAAGTTGAGGAGGCCGAGCATGCTGGCTCATGCCTATAATTCCAGCACTCTGGGAGGCCGAGGCAGGCAGGTCACCTGAGTTCAGGAGTTTGAAACCAGCCTGGCCAACATGGTGAAACCCTGTCTCTACGAAAAATATAAAAATTAGCTGGGCATGGTGGTGGGTGCCTGTAGTCCCAGCTGCTCAGGAGGCTGAGGCAGGAGAATTGCTTGAACTTGGGAGGCAGAGGTTGCAGTTAGAAAACATATTGTACCTTGGCCAGGCGTGGTGGCTCAAGCCTGTAATCCCAGCGCTTTGGGAGGCTGAGACGGGTGGATCACGAGGTCAGGAGATCGAGACCATCCTGGCTAACACAATGAAACCCCGTCTCTACTAAAAAATACAAAAAACTAGCCGGGCGAGGTGGCGGGCGCCTGTAGTCCCAGCTACTCGGGAAGCTGAGGCAGGAGAATGGCGTAAACCCGGGAGGCGGACCTTGCAGTGAGCTGAGATCCGGCCACTGCACTCCAGCCTGGGCAAGAGAGCGAGACTCCGCCTCAAAAAAAAAAAAAAAAAAAAGAAAACATATTGTACCACTGCACTCCAGCCTGGGTAACAGAGTGAGACTCTGTCTCAAAATTTAAAAATAAATAAATAAATAAATAATAAGTTGAGGAAATCTGTCAAACACAATAAAGCTATTTGGAAGGTCTAAAACGGAAGCAACAAATAGTTTAGTCATTCATTTATTCCTTCAATAAATAGCCCCTGAAGACCAACTGCATTCCAAGCCTACCTGGTCATGAGGCTTGGTTAAGAAAAGGTGAACAGGGCCGGGCGCGGTGGCTCAAGCCTGTAATCCCAGCACTTTGGGAGGCCGAGACAGGTGGATCACGAGGTCAGGAGATCGAGACCATCCTGGCTAACACGGTGAAACCCCCTCTCTACTAAAAAATACAAAAAACTAGCCGGGTGTGGTGGCGGGCGCCTGTAGTCCCAGCTACTCGGAGGCTGAGGCAGGAGAATGGCGTGAACCTGGGAGGCGGAGCTTGCAGTGAGCTGAGATCCGGCCACTGCACTCCAGCCTGGGCGACAGAGCGAGACTCTGTCTCAAAAAAAAAAGAAAAGAAAAGAAAAGGTGAACAGAAAATTTCACTCAGAGCTCTAAGTGCCCAGACAGGGGTCCTGTACAGAGAGGGCTCCTATGCAGAGCCAGAGGAGGGCCAAAGAGAGGCTCCTACCCTGTCCCTCAGAGCCAAGAACCTGGGGTAGGCAGGGGTAATCCCAGGAAAAATCTGAAAGACAGCTCCGTGCAGGATCCACACGGGGATCCCGCTTGTTCAGGGCCAAGAGGAGTCAGAACACACAAGAGCATCAACCAAACAATAATTAAAGCTGGAAAGGGAGTTCAACTTTAACAGTTCCAAGGAGAAACACTTACAAATATATAAACCAAATAGTTTTTTTACATACCAGGATTAACCAGTTAAAAAATAATAGAAAACGCTGGGCACGGTGGCTCACACCTGTAATCCCAGCACTTTAGGAGGCTGAGGCGGGCAGATCACGAGGTCAGGAGTTTGAGACTAGCCTGACCAACATGGTGAAACCCTGTCTCCACTAAAAATACAAAAATTAGCCAAGCGTGGTGGCGCACGCCTGTAATCTCAGCTACTCAGGAGGCTGAGGCAGGAGAATCACTTGAACCCAGGACGTGGAGGTTGCAGTAAGCTGAGATCATGCCACTGCACCCCAGCCTAGGAGACAGAGCAAGACTCTGTCTCAATCAATCAGTCAATCAATCAAGGAAAGGGATCCCATTCAAAATAGCAATAAAGGCCGGGCACAGTGGCTCACGCCTGTAATCCCAGAAGTTTGGGAGGCCAAAGCAGGCAGATCACCTGAGGCCAGGAGTTCCGAGACCAGCCTGGCCAACATGGTGAGATCCCCATCTCTACCAAAAATACAAAAGTTAGCTGGGCATAGTGACAGGCACCTGTAATCCCAGCTACTCAGGAGGCTGAGGCAGGAGAATCACTTGAACCTGGGAGGCGGAGGTTGTAGTGAGCCGAGATTGCACCGTTGCACTCCAGTCTGGGTGACAGAGTAAGACTCTGTCTCAAAAAAAAAAAAAAAAAAAAAAGGCAATAAAATATATGTGAATTAAGCAATAGGCTTTGTATAAATAAAACTCTAACATATCTGAGGATTACAAAATAAGAGGTCAATAAAAAGAGTCCTAATTCTAGTTGGGAAAAGTTTTCAATCAGAAAGATTTCTATTTTTCTAAAAATAATAAATTTAAGATAATGTCAATTGAGTATCAATGGGTGTTTTTGGTATAACTTCTGCAAAGGATCTGGACATATGTACCTGGTATGTCTGAAGAACAGAAGGAAGGTCATGTGATCTGAGAATGCTGGAGCCAATTCACAATGACCTTGGGGGCCATGGAGGATTGGGCATGGGAATAACATATTTACAGAATCCTATCATTGTTATGTATGTAGAGACTGTAAGAAGGGAAACAAGTAAAGAGGCCCTCACTGTCATCCAGGACAGTGATGAAGGTGGCCTGAAGCAGTATGGCCGCAATGGAGATGGTGTGAAGGGATGGATTTGGTATAATGTTGAAAACCAGTGTAATTGCTCAAGAGATGGAATCTAAACTGTGGGAGAAAAAGAGGAATTTAGGAGGACTCCTGGGCTATAAGTCTGAATAATTACAAGGATACTATTGTCATCAACTGAACTGAAAAATGCTGAGAGTAGAGGAGGTTCGGGGAAGACCAGGAGTTCGGTTTTGTACATGATGACTTTGAGGCACCTATTAGCATCCACATAGAAATGTTGGATAAACTAGTCTGGAGTTCAGGAAAAGTCTGAGTTGGAGACATAATTTTTTTTTTTTTTTTGAGACGGAATCTTGCTCTGTCACCAGGCTGGGGTGCAGTGGCACGATCTCGGCTCACTGCAACTTCCGCCTCCTGGGTTCAAGTGATTCTCCTGCCTCAGCTTCCCAAGTAGCTGGGACTACAGGCACGCACCACCACACCTAGCTAATTTTTGTATTTTTAGTAGAGATGGCCAGGATGGTCTCGATCTCTTGACCTCGTGATCCGTCTCCCTCAGCCTCCCAAAGTGATGGGATTACAGGCATGAGACACGGCGTCCAGCCAGAGATATAAATTTGAGTCATCAGCATAAAAATGGTGTCTAAAAGTCATGAGACAAGGCTGGGTGCAGTGACTTACTCCTGTAATCTCAGCACTCTGGGAGGTTGAGGTGGGCAGAGCACTTGAGGCCAGAGTTCCAGACCAGGCTGGTCAACACGGTAAAACCCTGTTTCTAAAAAAAAAAAAAAAAAAAAAAAAAAAAAAAGTCACCCAAAATTAGCTGGGTGTGGTGGTATGTGCCTGTAGTCCCAGCTACTTGGGAGGCTGAGGTACAAGAATCACTTAAACCCCGGAGGTCTGGGTTGCAGTGAGCTGATATCGCGCCACTGCACTCCAGCCAGGGAGACAAAGCAAGACTCTGTCTCAAAAAAAAAAAAAAAAAAGAAAAGAGAGAACTAACCGCTGCAGTGTAAAAGTCACCAGTGACCGGCTGGGCACAGTGGCTCACGCCTGTAATTCCACAGCACTTTGGGAGGCCGAGGCGGGTGGATCACAAGGTCAGGAGATGGAGACCATCCTGGCCAACACGGTGAAACCCCGTCTCTACTAAAAATTAAAAAAAAAAATTAAGCAAGCATGGTGGTGCATGCCTATAATCCCAGCTACTCAGGAGGCTGAGGCAGGAAAATTGCTTGAACCAGGGAGTTGGAGGTTGTAGTTAGCTGAGATGGCGCCACTGCACTCCAGCCTGGTAACAGACCGAGAATCTGTTTCAAAAAAAGGAAGAAAAAAAAAAAGTCACTAGTGACCTTGATAAAACCATTTATTTGCAGTTGTGAGGCAAAAGCCAGATTGGAGCAGGTTTAACAATTAGAGAAGAGGAACTGGAAATGGCAGGTAGAAAAAAAAACAAGAAACAGGCCAGTGTGGCAGCTCACACCTGTAATCCCAGCACTTTGGGAGGCCAAGGTGGGTGGATCACCTGAGGTCAAGAGTTCAAGACCAGCCTGACCAACAAGGCGAAACCCCATCCCTACTAAAAGTACAAAAATTAGCAGGGCGTGGTGGTGCGCACCTGTATTCCCAGCTACTCGGGAGGCTGAGGCAGGAGAATCGCTGGAACCTGGGAAGCAGAGGTTGCAGTGAGCCGAGATCCGGCCACTACATTCCAGCCTGGGTGAGAGAGCAAGACTCCATCTCAAAAAAAAAAAAAACAGAAACAACTTTTTCAAAGAGTTTTCGTGTAAGAGGGAGCAAAGTCATGAAGCATAGAAATTGGTGTGGAAAAGACTAGAGAGAAGTTTGTTTTTTTGAGACAAGGTCCTACTCTGCTGCTCAGGCTAGAGTACAGTGGCATGATTTCTGCTCACTGTAGCCTCAACTGCCTGTGCTCAAACGATCCTCCCACCTCAGACTCCTAAGTAGCTAAGACTACAGATGCATGCCACCACACCTATTTTTTTTTCTTTTTTTGAGACAGAGTTTCACTCTTGTTGCCCAGACTGGAATGCAATGGCATGATCTCGACTCACTGCAACCTCTGCCTCCCAGGTTCAAGCAATTCTCCTGTCTCAGACTCCTGAGTAGCTGGGATTATAGGCACCTGCTGCCACGCCTGGCTAATTTCTTGTATTTTTAGTAGAGATGGGGTATCATCATTTTGGCCAGGCTGGTCTTAAACTCCTAACCTCAGATGATTCACCCGCCTCGGCCACCCAAAGTGCTGGGATTACAGTTGTGAGCCACCGTGCCTCGCCCACATCTGGCTAATTTTTCTATTTTTTTGTAGAGATGGGGTTTTGCCATGTTGCCCAGGCTGGTCTCAAACTCCTGGGCTCAGGTGATCCATACACCTCAGCTTCCAAAAGTGCTGAAATTATAGGCGTGAGACACCACGCCCAAAGTTGGTTTTTTTTTTTTTTTTTTTTGAGATGGAGTTTCGCCCCTGTTGCCCAGGCTGGAGTGCGGTGGTGAGATCTCGGCTCACCACAACCTCTGCCTCCCGGATTAAAGCGATTCTCCTGCCTCAGCCTCCCAAGTCACTGGGGTTACAGGTATGCGCCACCATGCCTGGCTAACTTTTTTTTTTGTATTTTTAGTAGAGATGGGGTTTCTCCATGTTGGTCAGGCTGGTCTTGAACTCCCAACCTCAGGTGATCCACCCACCTTGGCCTCCCAAAGTGCTGGAATTATAGGCATGAGCCACCGCACCTGAAGTTTGGTTTTTTCTTTTTTTTTTTTTTTTTTTTGAGATAGAGTCTTGCTCTGTTGCTCAGGCTGGAGTGCAGTGGCACGATCTCAGCTCACTGCAAGCTCCGCCTCCTAGGTTCACGCCATTCTCCCACCTCAGCCTCCCAAGTAGCTGGGACTAAAGGCACCCGCCACCACGCCCAGCTAATTTTGTTTTTGTATTTTTAGTAGAGATGGGGTTTCACCATGTTAGCCAGGATGGTCTCCATCTCCTGACCTTGTGATCCACCAGCTTCGGCCTCCCAAAGTGCTGGGATTACAGGAGTGAGCCACCGCACCCGGCCCACAGTTTGTATTTTTAAGATGAAAAATGCAAGCATGTTTATGCCTTTATTCCTGACGAGAATGATCGAGTGGAGAGCAGAAACTGATGTCAGTGGCTGAGGGGAAAAAAAAACAAACAATGTCTGTGTCTGGGCAAGAGGGGATGGGATCCAGTGCACAAAGAGGCCTGGGATCAAGCAGAAGCACAGGTCATCCTTGATAGAAACAAGCAGGGCGGCCGGGCAGGGTCGCTCTTTTTGTTAGCCAGGCTGGGTGACACCTGTAGTCCCAGCTAATAGGAGGCTGAGGCAGGAAGATCACTTGAACCCAAGAGTTTGAGGATGCAGTGAGCCATTATCAGACCACTATACTCCAGCCATGCAGCAGAGCAGCAAATAAGCAGGGTGAGACTCTGTCTCTAGAAAAAAGAGAAAGAGGCCAGGCGCGGTGGCTCAAGCCTGTAATCCCAGCACTTTGGGAGGCCGAGATGGGCAGATCACGAGGTCAGAAGATCGAGACCATCCTGGCTAACACGGTGAAACCCCGTCTCTACTAAAAAATACAAAAAAACTAGCTGGGCGAGGTGGCGTGCGCCTGTAGTCCCAGCTACTCCGGAGGCTGAGGCAGGAGAATGGTGTAAACCCGGGAGGCAGAGCTTGCAGTGAGCTGAGATCCGGCCACTACACTCCAGCCTGGGCGACAGAGCGAGACACCGTCTCAAGAAAAAAAAAAGAAAAAAGAGAAAGAAGAAAAGAAGCCAGGCACGGTGGCTCATACCTGTAATTCCAGCACTTGAGGAGGTCAAGGTGGGCAGATTGCTTGATCCCAGGAGTTTGAGACCAGCCTGGGTAACAAAGGAAGAGCCTATCTCTACCAAAAAAACTAAAAAATTAGCCAGGTGTGGTGATACATGTCTATAGTCCCAGCTACCCAGAGGCTAGGTGAGAGGATTGCCTGAGCCTGGGAGATCAAGCTACAGTTAGCTGTGATCATGCCTCTCCACTTCAGCCTAGGTATTGCCTCAAAAGAAGAAACAGGCTCGGCATGGTGACTCTCGCCTATAACCCCAGCACTTTGGGAGGCCAAGGCAGATGGATCACTTGAGGTCAGGAATTTGAGACCAGCCTGGCCAACATGGCGAAGCCCAATCTCTACCAAAAAATACAAAAATTAGTCAGTGATGATGGCATGAACCTATAGTCCCAGCTATTCGGGGATGAGGTGAGAATCAAAGAACCCAGGAGGTGGAGGTTGCAGTGGAGCAGCCACAAGATCACACACCTAGGGCAGAGGACATCTCTGTCTCAAAAAAAAAATTTCTTTTTTTTGAGACAGAGTCTCGCTTGTCGCCCAGGTTGGGAGGCAGTGGCGCCATCTCGCTCACTGGGTAAGCTCTGCCTCCGGGTTCACGCATTCTCCTGCCTCAGCCTCCCGAGAAGCTGGGACTACAGGCTTACCCCACCGTGGTCTCATCTCTGACCTTGTGATCCTCAGCCCGGGCCGGCCTCCCAAAGTGCTGGGATTACAGGCGTGAGCCACCGCCTCGCAAAAAAAAAAAAAAAAAAAAAAAAAAAAACTGTCCCTACTTCCAAATGACATGGTTGTCTATGTAGGAAATCCCAAGGAATCTTTAAAAAAAAATCACAGAACTAATAAGGAAGTTCAGAAAGTTGTAGGATACAAGATTATACAAAAATCAATCGTGTTTCCCAAACAAGCAATGAACATGTGGACAACCAAATAAAATTATAGTATCATTTACAACACCATTTTACAAGGCAAACAGAAAAAGAAACACTTAGGTGTAAATGTAAGAAAACCTGTACAGGCCGGGCGCGGTGGCTCAAGCCTGTAATCCCAGCACTTTGGGAGGCCGAGACGGGCGGATCACGAGCTCAGGAGATCGAGACCATCCTGGCTAACACGGTGAAACCCCCTCTCTACTAAAAAATACAAAAAACTAGCCGGGCGAGGTGGCGGGCGCCTGTAGTCCCAGCTACTCGGGAGGCTGAGGCAGGAGAATGGCGTAAACCCGGGAGGTGGAGCTTGCAGTGAGCTGAGATCCGGCCACTGCACTCCAGCCTGGGCGACAAAGAGAGACTCCGTCTAAAAAAAAAAAAAAAGAAAACCTGTACAAGGTTTATGTGCTAAAAACTAACTACACAATGGTGATGAAAGAAATCAGATGTCTTTTTCTTTTCCTTTTTTTTTTTTTTTCTTTTGAGACAGTATCTCAACTTTGTCATCTCCTGGGTTCAAGCTATCTTCCTGCCCTAGCTCACCACGTAGCTGGGACTACAGAATGCAATACCACGCCCAGCTAATTTTTTTTTTTTTAAGAGATGGGGTTTCACTATATTGCCCAGGCTGGTCTCAAACACCTGAGCTCAAGCGATCCACCTGCCTTGGCCTCCCAAAGTGCTAGGATGACAAGCCACCAAGTGTGGCCAGAAATCAGATTTCTTTTTTTTTTTTTTTCAGATAGGGTCTCACTCTGTCACCCAGGCTGGAGTGCAGCGGCGTGATCTCGGCTCACTGCAACCTCCACCTCCCGGGTTCAAGTGATTCTCATGCCTCAGCCACCAGAGTAGCTGGGATTACAGACCTGCACCACCATGCATGGCTAATTTTTGTATTTTTATTAGACACAGGATTTTGCCATATTGGCCAGGCTGGTCTCAAACTGCTGGCCTCATGTGATCCACCTGCCTCAGCTTCTCAAAATGCTGGGATTATAGGTGTGAGCCACTATGCCTGGGCAGAAATCAGATTTTTAAATAAATGGAAAGATATACCATTCTTCCTGGATTGGAGGATTCAAAATAATAAAGGTGTCAATTCTGCCCGAATTGATCTATACATTTAACATAATTCCTATCAAAATATCAGGAAGATTTTTCTAAATTTCCTAAATTATCCTACAATTTATGTGGAAAAGCAAGGGAATAGAAAATTGTTCTAGGAGGCCAGAACAATTAAAAAAAAAAAAGGAATCAAGTGAGAGGAATAAGTCTGTTGAATTTCAAAGTTTATTATACATAGCTATAGTTATCAAGACTATGTGGTGTTGGTGAAGAGATAGACATATAGATAAATGGAGTAGAATAGAGAAACAAGGCCGGGCGCAGTGACTCATGCCTGTAATCCCAGCACTCTAGGAGGCTGAGGTGGGTGGATCACCTGAGGTCGGGAGTTCACGACCAGGCTGACCAATGTGGAGAAACCCCATTTCTACCAAGAATACAAAATTAGCCTGGCATGGTGGTGCGTGCCTGTAATCCCAGCTACTCAGGAGAGTGAGGCAGAATAGCTTGAACCCAGGAGGCAGAGGTTGAGGTGCGCTGAGATCACACCATTGCACTCCAGCATGGGCAATAAAGAGTGAAACTCCATCTCAAAAAAAAAAAAAAAAAAACAGAGAGAGAGAGAGAAACAGATCATACAAATATGCCCAATTGATTGTTTTTTTTTTGAGATGGGGTCTCATTCCTTCACCTAGGGTTTAGTGTAGTGGCGCAATCCTGGCTCATTGCAGCCTTAACTTCCCGGGTTGATCTTCATACCTCACCACCCCCAAGTAGCTGGGACTACAGCTGCATACCACCATGCCCAGCTAATTTTTTTTTTTAAGAGATGGGGTTGGCCAGGCGCGGTGGCTCAAGCCTGTAATCCCAGCACTTTGGGAGGCCGAGCGGGTGATCACGCAGGTCAGGAGATCGACCATCCTGGCTAACATGGTGAAAACCCCGCCTCTACTAAAAATACAAAACTAGCCGGTGTGGTGGCGGCTTCGTGTAGTCCCAGCTACTGAGGCTGAGGCGGGAGAATGGCGGAACCCGGAGGCGGAGCTTGCAGTGAGTCAGAGATCGCCACTGCACTCCAGCCTGGCGACACAGCGACTGCCTCAAAAAAAAAAAAAAAAAAAAAGAGATGGGGTTTTGCTATGCCGCACAAGCTGGTCTCAGCCTCATAGGCTAAAGCAATCCACCACCTTGGCCTCTCAAAGTGCTGGGATTATAGGTGTGAACCACTGTGCCTGGCCTGCCCAATGATTTTTTTTGTTTTTTTTTTTTTGAGACAGTATTGCTCTGTCGCCCAGGCTAGGCTGGAGTGCAGTGGCACAATCTTGGCTGACTGCAACCTCCACCTCTCAGGTTCAAGCAATTCTCCTGCCTCAGCCTCCCAAGTAACTGGGATTACAGGTGCATGCCACCATGCCTGGCTAATTTTGTATTTTTAGTGGAGCCAGGGTTTTATCATGTTGGCCAGGCTAATCTCAAATTCCTGACCTCAAGTGATCCACCCATTTTGGCCTCCCAAAGCACTAGGATTACAGGTGTGAGCCACGGTGCCCAGCCCCCAGTTGATTTTTTAAAAGATGTAAACACAATTCAGTGGAATGAAGACAGTGTTTTCAAATGATATAAGCGGACGTCAAAGGTAAAAGGAAAAAAAAAAAGAACTCTGTCCTACTACTCATATATTACACAAAAATTGGCCAGGCATGGTTGCTCACACCTGTAATCCCAGCACTTTGGGAGGCCAAGGCAGGAGGAATGCTTGAGCCCAGGAGTTTGAGATTAGCCTGAACAACATGGCAAGACCCCATCCTTACAAAAAAAAAAAAAAAGGTGTTTAATTAGCTGTTTTTGGTGGCACATGCCTGTAATCCCAGCTACTCAGGAGGATGAGGCAGAAGGACTGTTTGAGCGCAGGATGCTGAGGCTGCAGAGAGCCATTTTACCACCGCACTTCAACCTGGGCAATAGAGTAACACCTTGTCTCAAAAACAAAAACAAATTCACTCAAATGAGGTCACAGGCTTGAATGTAAAACATAAAATGATAAATAAAACCTGTAGAAGGCCCGGATGTAGTGGGTCATGTCTGTAATCCCAGCACTTTGGGAGTCCAAGATGGGCAGGTTACCTGACATCAGGAGTTGGAGACCAGCCTGGCCAACATGGTGAAACTCTGTCTCTACTAAAAATACAAAAGCTAGCTGGGTGTGGTGGTGTGTGCCTGTAATCCCAGCTACTGGGGAGGTTGAGGCAGGAGAATCACTTGAATCTGGGAGGCAGGGGTTGCAATGGGCCAAGATAACGCCACTGCCCGCCAGCCTGGGCAACAGAGCAAGACTCCATTTGAAAAAAATAAAATATGCCAGGCGTGGTGGCTCATGCCTGTAGTCCTAGCACTTTGGGAGGCCAAGGTAGGTGGATCGCTTGAGGCCAGGAGTTCAAGACTGGCCTGGCGGCTGGGCACAGTGGCTTATGCCTGTAATCCCAGCACTTTGGGAGGCCAAGGAGGGTGGATTACAAGGTCAGGAGATCGAGACTATCATGGCCAACATGGTGAAACCCCATCTCTACTAAATATACAAAAATTAGCTGGGCGTGGTTGTGCATGTCTGTAATCCCAGCTACTCAGGAGGCTGAGGCAGGAGAATCACTTGAACCAGGGAGTCGGAGGTTGCAGTGAGCTGAGATCGCGCCACTGCACTCCAGCCTGGCGACAGAGCAAGATTTCATCTCAAAAAAAAAAAAGACCTGCCTGGCCAATATGGAGAAACCCCGTCTCTACTGCAAATACAAAAATGAGCTGGGCACGGTGGTGTGTGCCTGTAATCCCAGCTACTTGAGTGGCTGATGCAGAAGAATCACATGAACCCAAGAGGCAGAGGCTGCAGTGAGGAGAGTTCGCACCACTGCACTCCACCCTGGGTGACAGAGTGAGATAATGTCTCGAAAATAAAATAAAATAAAATAAAACTTGTAGAAAAAATATACAAGAAAATCTTCAGGATCTAGGTTTAAGTAAAGAATTCTTAGACTTAGGGCGAGCGTGGTGGCTCATTCCTATAATCCTAGCACTTCAGGACGCCGAGGCAGGTCAATCACGTGAGGTCAGGCGTTCAGGACCAGCCTGGCCAACATGGCGAAACCTTGTCTCTACTAAAAATACAAAAATTAACCAGGCATGATGGCGCATGCCTGTAATCCCAGTTACCTTCGAGGCTGAGGCAAAAGAATCGCTTGAACCCCAGAGGAGGAGGTCGTGGTGAGCTGAGATCGTGCCATTGCACTCTAGCCTGGGCAACAAAGCAAGACCCCATCTCTAAATAAATAAATAAAAATAAAAAATTAACTCGGCATGGAGGAACACACCTGTAGTCCCAGCTACTTGGGAGGTTGAGGCGGGAGGATCACTTAGGCCCAGGAGATCAAGGTTATATTGTGCTATGATCACACCACTGCACTCCAGTCTAGGCAACAGAGTGAGACCTTGTCCAAAAAAAAAAAAAAAACAAACAACAAACTAGAGATACAACTATAAGAAAACTCAACAATTGCATTCCTAGGCATTTATCCCAGAGAAATGGAGAAATGAAGACTTACTTTCTGACAAAAGCCTCTGTATACAAATGTTTATAGCATCTTTATTCCTAAAAACCTCAAATTAGAAACAACACAGATGATGTTAGGTGGAAGAATAGTTAAATTATGATAATCCATACTATGACTACTATTCAGCAATAAAAATGAATGCAGTATTCATATATGTGATAATCCGAATGAATCTCTAGAAAATTATGCTGAGGGCGGGGCATGGTGGCTCATGCCTATAATCTCAGCACTTTGGGAGGCAGAGGCAGGAGGATCACCTAAGGTCAGGAGTTCAAGACCAGGCTGGCCAACATGGTGAGACCCGCACCCACCCCAGCCCCCATCTCTACTAAAAATACAAAAATTAGCCGGGCTTGGTGGTGCGTGTCTGTGATCTCAGTTACTCAGGAAGCTGAGGCAGGAGGATCGCTTGAAACCAGGAAGCGGAGGTTGCAGTGAACCGAGACTGTGCCACTGTACTCCAGCCTGGGCAACAGAATGAGACTCCATCTCAGAGAGAAAAAAAAAAAAATTATACTGAGTTTATTTATTTATTATTTATTTATTTTTGAGACAGAGTCTCGCTCTGTTGCTCAGGCTGGAGTACAGTGGCGTGATCTCAGCTCACTGCAATCTCTGCCTTCCAGGTTCAAGGAATTCTCTGCCTCAGCCTCCCAAGTAGCTGGGATTACAGACGCCTGCTATCATGGCCGGCTAATTTTTGTATTTTTTGTAGAGACGGGGGTTTTACCATCTTGGCCAGGTTGGTCTTGAACTCCTGACCTCGTGATCTACCCCCCTCGGCCTCCCAAAGTGCTGGGATTACAGGCGTGAGCCACCACGCTTGGCCTATTTATTTATTATTTATTTTTATTTTTTGTTTATTTTTTCGCTTTGTCACCGAGGCTGCAGTACAGTGGCACGATCCTGGCTCACTGCAACCTCTGCCTCCTGGGTTCAAGCAATTCTCGTGCCTCAGCCTCCCGAGTAGCTGGGATTACAGGCATGCACCACCATACCCGGCTAATTTTTGTATTTTTAGTAGAGACGGGGTTTCTCCATGTAGGCCAAGCAGGTCTTGAACTCCTGACGTCAGGTGAACAACCCGCCTCGGCCTCACAAAGTGCAGGGATTACAGGTGTGAGCCACCGTGCCTGGCCAATGCTGAGTTTAAAATCCAATCTATGCTGGGCATGATGGCTCATGCCTATAATCCCAGCACATTGGGAGGCCAAGGCAGGCAGATCGCTTGAGCTCAGAGTTTCAAGGCCAGCCTGGGCAACATGGTAAAACCCCATCTCTAAAAAAATAAACAAAACTAGCAGGGCATGGTGACGCACACCTGTAGTCTCAGATACTCAGAAGCCTGAGGTAGGAATGGCTTCATCGCAGGAGGCAGAGATTGCAGTGTGCTGAGTCCAGCCACTGTACTACAGAGACTGGGTGACAGAGAGCCAGACCCTGTCTCAAAAATAAATAAAGAAATAAAAAAATTTAAAAAGCCAATCCAGGCCAGGCGTGGTGGCTTATGCCTATAATCCCAGCACTCTGGGATGCCAAGGTGGGTGGATCACCTGAGGTCAGGAGTTTGAGACCAGCCTGGCCAACATGATGCAACCCTGTCTCTACTAAAAATACAAAAATTAGCAGGACATAGTGTCAGGTGCTGTAATCCCAGCTACTGGGGAGGCTGAGGCAGGAGAATCACTTGAACCTGGGAGGAGGAGGTTGCAGTGAGCCAAGATTGTGCCATTGCACTCCAGCCTGGGCGATAAGAGCAAGACTCCATCTAAAAACAAAAAACAAAAACAAAAACAAAAAACAAGCCAATCCAAAGACTTTATATACTATACGATTCCATTCATATAACATAGTTGTTCTGGCCGGGCACAGTGGCTCAAGCCTGTAATCCCAGCACTTTGGGAGGCCGAGACGGGCGGATCACGAGGTCAGGAGATCGAGACCATCCTGGCTAACACGGTGAAACCCTGTCTCTACTAAAAAAAAAAATACAAAAAACTAGCCGGGCGCGGTGGCGGGCGCCTGTAGTCCCAGCTACTCGGGAGGCTGAGGCAGGAGAATGGCGTAAACCCGGGAGGCGGAGCTTGCAGTGAGCTGAGATCAGGCCACTGCACTCCAGCCCGGGTGACAGAGCAAGACTCCGTCTCAAAAAAAAATAAAAATAAAAAAATAACATCGTTGTTCTGTATTGTTTTGTTTTTGTTTTTGAGATGGAATTTTTGCTCTTGTTGCTCGGCTGGAGTGCAATAGCATGATCTTGGCTCAATGAAAACTCTGCCTCCTGGATTCAAGTGATTCTCCTGCCTCAGTCTCTCGAGTAGCTGGTATTACAGGCATGCACCACCACTCCTGGCTAATTTTTGTATTTTTAGTAGAGACGGGGTTTCGCCATGTTGGTCAGGTTGGTCTCGAACTCCTGACCTTAGGTGATCTGCTCACCTCGACCTCCTGAAGTGCTGGGATTACAGGCATGAGCCACTGCACCTGGCCCCCAGGCTGGTCTTTAACTCGTGGGCTCAGGCAATCCTCGCACCTTGGCCTCCCAAAGTGCTAGGATTACAGGTGTGAGCCACTGCACCCGACCCTGAAGCCTCTATAAAGGGTGAAAGGACATAAACATGTACATGAAATTATAAACTGAAAGGAAAAAGCTAGCTATTTCCCCTTCAATCACAACCTTACCTGTAATAAGCACTTGATCCGTTCTCCAGGAGTCATGATTCCTGTGGTGAATACACCAGATAACATCCCAGCTGCAAACAGCTGGGGATAGCTGCATTGAAAACAAAAACCAGAAGCAAGCACCTGTGACTAACCACTGAGGACAGGGGCCAATCCCAGCAAAAAGGACAGTTTTGTAAGAAAAAAAATAAGTACTTGGACTGGGTAGAAGCCTAGCCACAAATGAATCAGATTTCGCACAAAAACTCAGTTCTAGGTATATTTTAATGTCAAATTTCCCAGAGCAAGGGTCTCAGTGGCAAGAGCAATGGGAGTCTGGTCACAAGGCCCACCCCATGCGGTGTATGCTCTGAATCCCTGACCTGTAAGAGAAGTTTTACAGTAAAACACAGTTTCCATCCATGCGCCTGCCAGGCACAGTGACTATGGACAGGTTTCCAGGCCTCTCTGAGCCTCAATTCCCCATAGTTAATGTGCTGGGGATTTTGAGGGGGAAGTCTCTAACCCAAGATCTGGACTTTAATCTCCCCCAGTAGTTCCCCTCCAGTCTCACTTCCCCTGGATTACCAAGGGCCTGAGAACACTCTAAGCCAAGACTCAAGCAGGACAGCTTCAAGGCCAAGGAGGATGGCTGTGGCCACCTCTAAAGGCTAAGGGATAGCCAAGTCAACTGCACGCAATATGCTGTAAGATGCTGAGAAAGGACCAGACAGGGATGATACCCAGGCAGGCATGACAGGTCCTGTGGCCCCTGTACAGGGAAATAGTCCCCCAGTGGCAAGAGGTATGGGTCTTCACTCTGGCCCCCACAGAATGAACAACCCTGAGTATAAACAGCAATCTGAGGCTCCTACCCATCTATCACCCCAAGCTGTCTGTGCCACCTCTGGCATCTCCTTTTCTTTTCTTTCTTCTTTTTGTTTATTTGTTTGTGTTTGTTTTGAGACACGGTCTCACTCTGTCCCCAGGCTGGAGTGTAGTGAAGCGATCTCGGCTCACTGCATCCTCCACCTCCTGGGTTCAAACAATTCTGCTGCCTCAGGACCCGAGTAGCTGGGATTACAGGAACCCGCCACCACACCCAGCTAATTTTTGTATTTTCAGTAGCAACGGAGTTTCACCATGTTGGCTAGGATGGCCTCAAACTCCTGACCTCAAGTGATCCACTCACTACCAATGGGCAGATGCAGCTCCAAAACAACCCCACCCACGTTTCAGGCCACTTGCGGCTATTTATAGAATCTAGGGACATTCAGAGGGTCACAAGGATCCTAGAAATAGAGTTTCACTCTACAAGCACCTCCATCTACATCCTAGACCCTCACTCAGCCTGCTGTGGCCTAGAGTGGTGACAGAATACAACTGCATGGCACCCTGGGCTTCCTCCCTTGAGATCCCGGATCTGAGGGCAGGCCAGCCTTTGTAGCTCCTGTACTGCCTATAGCCCCTCCCAGGGGTTGGCACCCTGCACAGCTCAGATTGTGGATACATTTTCACCCAATATTTCCACTTAGAATTCCCCTGCATCCTGAGAAGCCTCTGTTTTCGCTACTTTGTAAATTCTGAACTATAATTCTGTCTCAGGTGCCTCTTCATACCCAAATCCAACTTCTTAAAGTTTATTAAAGGAAAACATATTGGGCCGGGCGCGGTGGCTCACGCCTGTAATCCCAGCACTTTGGGAGGCCGAGGCGGGTGGATCACAAGGTCAGGAGATCGAGACCACGGTGAAACCCCGTCTCTACTAAAAATACAAAAAATTAGCTGGGCGCGGTGGCGGGCGCCTGTAGTCCCAGCTACTCGGGAGGCTGAGGCAGGAGAATGGCGTGAACCCAGGAGGCGGAGCTTGCAGTGAGCTGAGATCGCGCCGCTGCTCTCCAGCTTGGGCGAGAGAGTGAGACTCCGTCTCAAAAAAAAAAAGAAAAAAAAAAAAAAAAGGAAAACATATTAACTTATTCCACTTTAACACAGAAACTAATACCTGAAATCTTTATAGTCATATTAGCATGTTGTAAAAATGAAGCACAACAAAAGTTGGAACCTTCTCTTCTCTCAATCAGGTGATAGAAAGACTGCTTTTGGCTTTAGGGCAGCACCAGGTGCTGCCTATGACATGTTACACATATTTAAGCATTCAGACCTCTCAACAGCCTCGTGAGGTTACAAATCTCTCCAATAATTGATACTACCTTATAAAAGAAATATGAAAAACTGGTCAGGTGTGGTGGCTCACACCTGTAATCCTAGCAATTTGGGAGGCCGAGGCAAGAGAATTGCTTGGCTCCAGGAGTTCGAAACCAGCCTGGGCAAGATAATGAGACCCGCCCCTGTCTCACAAAAAAATTTAAAAATTAGCCCAGAGTGGTGGTGTGTGCCTGTAGTCCCAGCTACTCGGGAGGCTGAGGCAGAAGAATCACTTGAGCCCAGGAGTTCAAGGTTATAGTGAGTCGTGATTGCACCACTGCATTTCAGCCTGGGTGACAAACAAAGACCCCATCTCAAAAACTCAAGTACTTGGGCCAGGCGCGGTGGCTCACACTTGTAATCCCAGCACTTTGGGAGGCCAAGGGGTGCAGATCACAAGGTCAGGAGATCGAGACCATCCTGGCTAACATGGTGAAACTCCGTCTCTACTAAAAATACAAAAAAACAAAAAATTAGCCAGGCGTGGTGGCAGGCGTCTGTAGTCCCAGCTAGTAGGGAGGCTGAGGCAGGAGAATGGCGAGAACTGGGGAGGCGGAGCTTGCAGTGAGCCGAGATTAAGCCACTGCACTCCAGCCTGGGCAACAGAGTGAGACTCAGTCTCAAACAAAAAAAAAAATTAAAAATTAAAAAAATTTAAAACTCAAGTACTCCTTCATGTATAACTCCCAGGAGTTGGGCCAGGTGCAGTGGCACACGCCTGAAATCCCAGCACTTTGGGAGGCCGAGGCAGGTGGATCACCTGAGGTCAGGAGTTCGCAAGCAGCCTAATGTGGTGAAACCCCCTCTCCACTAAATACAAAAAAAATTAGCCAGGTGTGGTGGCGCATGCCTGTAATCCAAGCTACTTGGGAGGCTAAGACAGGAGAATTGCTTGTACCTGGGAGGCGGAGGTTGCAGTGAGCTGAGATCATGCCATTGTACTCTAGCCTGGGCAAAAAGAGCAAAACTCTGTCTCAGGGAAGAAAGAAAAAAAAACTCCCAGGAGTCAGGCTTAAGGGCCCAGGAGGACCCACCAAGGTTCTTTTTTTTTTTTTTTTTTTTTTTTTTGTTAGACGGAGTCTTGCTCTGTTGCTCAGGTTGGAGTGCAGTGGTGCCATCTCAGCTCACTGCAACCTCCGCCTCCCAGTCAAGCGATTCTCCTGCCTCAGCCTCCCAAGTAGCTGGGACTACAGGCGCCCACCACAGTGCCCAGCTAATTTTTTTGTATTTTTAGTAGAGACAGGGTTTTGCCATGTTGGCCAAGCTGGACTCGAACTCCTGACCTCAGGTGATCCACCCGCCTCAGTCTCTCAAAGTGCTAGGAATACAGGTGTGAGCCACCGTGCCCTGCCCAAGTTTCTTTAATTTAACCCATGTCACACTACCAGGCAGAATAGCGAGTGCTCCTGGCCTGTAAGTACTCACCTGAGCACATCTTCTGGGTGTTTCTGTTGTAGTTTCTTCCCCAAACCAAACCCAAAGAAGCACACAGCAAACATGGGAGTGACTCCGATGATAGGGGCAGCCATTCCCCGATATAGCCCCCTGATGCCCTGCAAGGAATCACAGAAGCAGAAGCTGTTTACAGACACCACCACCTTTTAAATCACTGAAAGAGGAAAGCAGTGTGTCCTCTAACCTGTGGCTTCCTTCACCTCTTCTTGAAGCAAGCAGAACTTTATTTTTATTTTTTATTTTTTTGAGACAGAGTCTCGCTCTGTCGCCCAGGCTGGAGTGCAGTGGCATGATCTTGGCTCACTGCAAGCTCTACCTCCTGGGATCACGCCATTCTCCTGCCTCAGCCTCCTGAGGCGCCTGCCACCACGCCCAGCTAATTTTTTGTATTTTTTTAGTAGAGACAGGGTTTCACTGTGTTAGCCAGGATGGTCTTGATCTCCTGACCTCGTAATCCGCCCGCCTCGGCCTCCCAAAGTGCTGGGATTACAGGCGTGAGCCACTGCACCCGGCCACAAGGAGAATTTTAAATGGAAGAATATCTCCCACATTTATCAGAAATAATTGTCCTATTATGTATTGCTGGAGAAACTGAAGGCAGTTTCCATTCTCAAAGGCAATCTGTTTTTGTTTTGGGGGATTTTTTTTTTTCAGACGGGGTCTCACTCTGTCACCCAGGCTGGGATGCAGTGGTGCAATCACAGCTGATCACAGCCTTGATTCCCTGGGCTCAAGTGATCCTCCCATCTCAGCCTCCCAAGTAGCTGGGACTATAGGCGTGCGTCACCATGCCCAGCTAATTTTTGTATTTTTTGTAGAGACAGGGTTTTGCCATGTTGCCCAAACTGGTCTCGAACTCCTGGGCTCGAGTGATCCTCCTGCCTTGGCCTATTAAAGTGCTGGGATTATAGGCATGAGCCACTGCACCCGGCCAGCAATCTGCCAATATGTAGCATACTCTTTCACCTGGAAATTTTTTTGTATGGAAAATCTATTGCAAGGAATTTACTCTAGGGAGATACTCAGAGGTGTAAAAATAACCTCAGGCATTTATAAGGTACCAAAACTTTGGGGAAAAAAACAAAAGCTGCCAAATAGGAGATAAATTATAAACTTATAAATCACATTATAACAGGAGAAGAGATTATTAAGTTAAAAAAAAAAAAAAGGCTACAAAACAGGATACACGATGTGATCTACCTTCTTTGGGGTAAGATTACAAGTGATTAAAAAATGTTTTGCTACCGGCTGTGGCTCTTCGCTTTTCCAGTAATCCCTGAAAGCACTTGGGGATAGTCGAGGCTGGTAGATCACTATAGCCTATGAGATCGACTATCCTGGCTGGACATGGTGAAACCCCGGCCTCTACTAAAAAATACAAAAAACCAGTCATGGTGATGGCTTCGTAGTCTCAGCTACTTGGAGTGGCTGAGGCGGGAGAAGTGAACTCGAGGGCTGGAGTGCAGTGGCGTGATCTCGGCTCACTGCAATCCAGCCTGGGAGCACAGCGAGACTCCGTCTCAAAAAAAAAAAAAAAAAAAGAAAATGTATTAAATTTTCTAGGTATTAAGATGAGAATTTTGTTAGAACTGCACAGCAATTTTCACTAGTACAGTTTCACTAGTAATGAAAGGGAAGGTGAGCCTGGGCAGCATAGCAAGACTGTGTCTCTACAAAAACAAATAAAAAATAAAAGTTAGCCAAACGTGGTGGTGTGTGCCTGTAGTTCTAGGTAGTCAGAAGGCTGAGTTAGGAGAATAACTTGAGTCAAGAAGTTCAAGTCTGTAGTGAGCTATGATCTTGCCACTGTACTCCACCCTGGGTGACAGAGTGAGATCCCATCTCCAGGAAAAAAAAAAAAAAAAAAAAAAGAAAGTGAATTATGTAGTAACCAATAAATAATTAGACAGACAGACAAATACATAAATACACTACCAAACAAGGTAGTAAACAAGGAGGAAGATTCAGGACCCGGGAGACCAGGGGGCCAGTCCAAGAGAGATGAAGTGGGTTTCTAGGATGGCAATGGGTGCAGTGGACCTGGGAAATAGTCAGTCCACAGCGTAGTAGAGGACTCCAAAAGTGATGTTTGCAAGAAAAACAGAACAAGGCCGGGTGCAGTAGCTCACGTCTGTAATTCCAGCACTTTGGGAGGCCAAGGCAGGCGTATCACGAGGTTAGGAGACCAAGACCATCCTGGCCAACATGGTGAAACCCCATCTCTACTAAAAATACAAACATTAGCTGTGTGTGGTGGTGCATGCCTGTAATCCCAGCTACTCAGGAGCTGAGGCACGAGAATAGCTTGAACCTGGGAGGCAAAGGTTGCAGTGAGCCGAGATTGTGCCACTGCACTCCAGCCTGGCAATACAGCAAAACTCCATCTCAAAAAAACAAAACTAAACTAAAACTAAAACAGAACAAAACAACACACACTAGAACAACAGAAAATAACTCCTAAGGCAGTGTGTAGCAAACCAAACAGAGAGGTACACTACAGAGCATTTAGGGTACAGAATGACAGAGAGTGATTCAAAGACAAACAAACAAAAGATTTAACACAATTATTAACCCAATCCTAAGGGAAACAAAAAGTTACACAAGGAATGGAATACACATCATACTTCATACTTAAGAGAAAATATATATATAAAGTTGTAATCATGAAAATGGTAAATTGGATTAAACCACAAAGGGTGATAAAATCATATAGATGGACAGGGCAGAAGGAGGGGATAGGGAGTATAAGAGCTAAAATATAAAATAATCTACCACAAATAGGTAGCTAAACAATATATAAATGTATAAAATATAACAGCAATGTCCAGGTATAGTGGCTCACACCTGTAATCCCAGGACTTTGGGAGGCTGAGGCAGGCAGATCTGAGGTCGGGAGTTCACGACCAGCCTGACCAACATGAAGAAACTCCGTCTCTACTAAGAATACAAAATTAGCCAGGCGTGGTGGCACATGCCTGTAATCCCAGCTACTAGGGAGGCTGAGGCAGAAGAAAGGCTCGAACCTGGAAGGCGGAGGTTGCGGTGAGCCGAGATTGCACCACTGCACTCCAGCCTGGGTCACAAGAGTAAAACTCCGTCTCAAACAAAAAAATAAATAAATAAAAATAAATAAAATAAAAATAATAGTAAATGTGTAGGCCGGGCGCGGTGGCTCAAGCCTGTAATCCCAGCACTTTGGGAGGCCGAGGCGGGTGGATCACGAGGTCAGGAGATCGAGACTATCCTGGCTAACATGGTGAAACCCCGTCTCTACTAAAAATACAAAAAAAAAAAAACTAGCCGGGCGTGGTGGCGGGCGACTGTAGTCTCAGCTACTTGGGAGGCTGAGGCGGGAGAATGGCGTGAACCCGGGAGGCGGAGCTTGCAGTGAGCCGAGATCACGCCACTGCACTCCAGCCTGGGAGCACAGCGAGACTCCGTCTCAAAAAAAAAAAAAAAAAAGTAAATGTGTATTATGTAGATAGGTGAGAACAGCATGAACAACTGAAAAAATTGAAAGTAGTTGCCTCTGGAGAACGAAGGAAAGAGATAAATATCACTTTGTTACTTTGTTATAAGCTTCTCAGTAACAAATGAAGTGCCTGTATCAGGGCCTATAATCCCAGGTACTCAGGAGGCTAAGATGGGGGGATCACTTGAGCTCAGGAGTTCAAGACCAGCCTGGGTAAAATAGCAAGACCCCATCTCAAAACCATTTTTTTAAAAAAATACAAAAACTTTTAAAGTTGATCTTTATAGAGAGTAGCAGGAGAATCAAGGTGAGGCTGCACACTGGGAAGGCTCCACAGACCCAGGCTGAAGAACCTGCCTCACTGCAGACCCTGGGTATCCAAACTTTCTTTTCAGAATCAAGGGAGCACAACTGTACCTGTCAGCATTCCTCCTAATTCCTGCAAAAGCCTAAACTGCTACAGGCTGCAGGTGAACTCCAAGAACAAAGTATAGAGGCAGTAAATGGGAAAAGGACAGAGATCTGAGGAAGATCTACAAAAGCAGCATATGACGAAGTCCATTCAAAGCCATTCCCATAGCTCCCTACATGACCTAAAAGGATGAGCAGGTCCTGAGAGGTCAAGCCCATTCCTCCTGAACAACTTGTCTAGTCTTCCTTCCACTAGAATGGCCAACCCAGTTCCATGTAGCACAACCTACAGACCTCTGCCTGGCAGCTCCAGAGAGCAGAAAGCTCAAATCTGGCACAGCAAAAACCAGGACATGCACAAATATGGACTAAGGAAGCCTATTCAACTCTTCAAAGATTTGGGTTTATACAAGACATTCTCACCACGACTCCAGGACTCAGCACATTGCCCACCCCTAGGCAGGTGCTCAATAACATCTAACGACCAAGAGGCAGGTAAGCCTACCTTCCTTCTGTAAGGGTAGAGGACTCTGAGTGGACCTGAAGCCTAGAACCTCCATCAGACACTGATCAGACTCCACCCTGGACATTAGAGATGTAAGGAAGAGGAGTTTAAAGAAGAAAGGACAAGGCCAGGTGCCATGGCTCACGCCTGTAATCCCAGCACTTTAGGAGGCCAAGGAGGGCAGATCACAAAGTCAGGAGTTCAAGAACAGCTGGACCAAGATGGCGAAACCCCATCTCTACTAAAAATACAAAAATTAGCTGGCCGTAGTGGCAGGCGCTTGTAGTATCAGCTACTTGGGAGGCTGAGGCAGAGAGAATCACTTGAACCCGGGAGGCGGAGGTTGCAGTGGGCTGAGATCATGCCACTGTACTCCAACCTGGGTGACAGAATGAGACTCCATATAAAAAAAAAAAAAAGACGATGAAGAAAAAGAAGAAAGGGCAGGCCGGGCATGGTGCTCATATCTGTAATCCCAGCGCTTTGGGAGGCTGAGGCAGGCAGATCACCTGAGCTCAGGAGATTCAAACCAGCTGGCCAACATGGCGAAACCCATCTCTACTAAAAATATAAAAATTAGCTGGGCATTGTGGCAGGTGCCTGTAATCCCAGCTACTTGGGAGGCTGAGGCAGGAGAATCGCTTGAACCCAGGAGGCGGAGGTTGAAGTGAGCCGAGATTGCACCACTGCATGCCAGTCTGAGTGGCAGAACAAGACTCCATCTCAAAAAAAAAAAAAAAAAAAAGAAGGGTAGCACCATCTCACTCAAGGATGGTCAGGCAGGCACTGCCTCAAGATCTTCTTTCTAAGCCAGACGCAGTGGCTCATGCCTGTAATCCCAGCACTTTGGGAGGCCCACGTGGGCAGATCACAAGGTCAGGAGTTTGAGACCAGCCTGACCAACATGGTGAAACTCCATCTCTACTAAACACAAAAATTAGCCAGGCATGGTGGCAGATGCCTGTAATCCCAGCTACTCGGGAGGCTGAGGCAGGAGAACCGCTTGAACCCGGGAGGCAGAGTTTGCAGTGAGCTGAGATCACGTCACTGCACCCCAGCCTGGGCAACAGAGCAAGACTCTGTCTCTAAATAAATAAATAAACATTTTTAAAAGATCTTTTTTTTTTTTTTTGAGACAGAGTCTTGCTCTATCGCCCAGGCTGGAGTGCAGTGGCCAGATCTCGGCTCACTGCAAGCTCTGCCTCCCGGGTTTACGCCATTCTCCCACCTCAGCCTCCGGAGTAGCTGGGACTATAGGTGCCCGCCACCTCGCCGGCTAGTTTTTTGTATTTTTTAGTAGAGACGGGGTTTCACCGTGTTAGCCAGGATGGTCTCCATCTCCTGACCTCGTGATCCGCCCATCTCGGCCTCCCAAAGTGCTGGGATTACAGGCTCCAGCCACCGCGCCCGGCAAAAAGATCTTTCTTCTGCACCCAAGTCCTACAGGAATCCTGGGAACAACTTCTCCAAGGCTGAGTCCATCATTTACCATCACCCCCTTTTAAATCTGGATGACAACTACTTAGTTTCCGCATATTTAATCAAGGCTATAAATTTATAGAGTATAATAGAGTGTTTATATGAAAGTTACATTTTAGGGCCAGGCGCGCTGGCTCCCGCCTGTAATCCCAACACTTTGGGAGGCCGAGGCGGGTGGATCACGAGGTCAGGAGATTGAGACCATCCTGGCTAACAAGGGAAAACGCGGCCTCTACTCTGGGTAACAGAAAAATTAGCCAGGCTGGTGGCTAAGCCAGAAGTCCCAGCTACTCGGGAGGCTAAGGCAGGGCAGAGAATGGCATGAACCCAGGAGGTGGAGCTTGCAGGAGCCGGTGATCAGTGGCCACTGCACTCCAGCCTGGGCACAGAGCAAGACCTGCCTGTAAAATAAAATTTAAAAGTCATATTTTAGGGCCAGTACTGGCAGCTCACGCCAGGTAGTCCCAGCACTTGGGGAGGTCGGGATCACTTGAGGTCAGGAGTTTGAGACCACTTCTGACCAACATGGAGAAACCCTATCTACTACAAATATAAAATTAGCCAGACATGGTGGAAAAAGCCCGCGTAAATCCCAGCTACTCAGGAAGCTGAGGAGGAGAATCACTTGGAACCAAGGAGACGGTTCAAGAGGCTGCAGTGAGCTGTGGCCGGGCGCTGTAGCTCGCCTGTAATCCCAGCATCTGGGAGGCCGAGATGGCTGATCACGAGGTCAGGAGATCGAGACTCATCCTGGCTGACACACGGGTGAAAACCCTTACGTTAGGAGCGCTGAAGTTCTCAGCTACCGGGTTGAGGAGAATGGCGATCCGGTGAAAGCCAGGTGAGCTGAGATCCGTCGCTGCATCTCCAGGCACTCCGCCTCAAAACAAAAAAATTAACAAACAAACAAAAAAGAGGTTGCAGGAGCTGATTATTGCACCCAGTCTGGGCAACAAGAGCAACCTATCTCAGGAAAAAAAAAAAAAAAGGTTATATTTAGAAGCAAAGGAAAAGATCTCAATGAGGTCTTTAACTCTGTGTTAACAGTTATTCATTGTTATGCCATTATTAATATTATTATTATTTTGAGACAGAGTTTTATCCTTTTTGCCCAGGATGGAGTGCAATTAGCCAGGCATGATGGCACACGCCTGTAATCCCAGCTACTGAGGAAGCTGAGGCAGGAGAATCATTTGAGCCTGGGAAGCAGAGGTTGCAGTGAGCCGCAACTCTTGCCACTGTACTCCAGCCTGGCGACAGAGCAGACTCTGTCTCACCATAAGCGAGGGCATGCTGTCAGCCCATCCCAGCACTTTTTGGGAGGCCGGCTGGATTACAAGGTCAGAGATCAGACCACGGTGAAACCCCGCTTCCTCTACTAAAAAATACAAAAATTACCGGCAGCCAGAACTCCATACCAGGCCGGGAGGGCAGGAGAATGGCGGAACCTGAGGCGGGCTTGCAGTGACAGAGATCACTTTCACTGCTCCCAAGGAGCAGCTGCCAGACTCTATCTCAAAAAAAAAAAAAAATGTATATAATAATAACTCCAAACCAATTTAATGTCCCTGTCTAGGAGAACTAGAGACTCTGATAGCTTCTCTCAGTGTTTCAGGACTGGCTAACTTTTCCTTCAGACTTCATTCACAGGCACTTCTGACATGGATCCCTAACAAACTGACTGATCCAGATGCAGGTGTATGATTTTATTTTTTCTTTTATTTTAAATAATCGGCAGGTATAGGGTCAGGTGCTGAAGGGACATTGTGAGAAGGTGACTAAGAAGGCAAGATAGCCCTCTTGTCACACCAAGGGCCGCTTTAAGATTCCTTCTTGGTCAAGCAGTAATGCCAGTGCCTGAAGGCAACTACACGAAATGACCGTGAAGGGAGTCTCTTTCCTGGAGGAGTCAGGAACACTCTACTCCACCAGCTTCTGGGAGGCTGATATCCAGGCTCAACTATTGTGTTATCCGGAGGCCGCAAAACCCTCCCTGTGATGCTTTTCGTGCTCTGGCGGGTCACATTTTTGTCCACTTTCTTTTTTTTTTTTTTTTTTTTTTTGAGACGGAGTTTGCCTCCTCTGCCTGGCTAGTGCAGTGGCCGGATCTCAGCTCACTTCAAGCCCGCCCGGGCTCCCGCCATTCCTGTGCCTCAGCCTCTCCCGAGTAGCTGGGACTACAGGCGCCCCACCTCGGGCCTCAAGCAATTTTGTATTTTTTAGTAGAGACGGGGTTTCACTGCTAGCTAGGATGGTCTCATCTCCTGACTGATCCGCCTCTGCCTCGCCTCCCAAGCTGGGATTACAGGGCTTGAGCTTTCACCGCTCCTCCTCCTTCCTGTCCACCACTTTCTATGTTCCTCCCACCCTGGTTCCTCTTGATCTCACTTCTTTTGTCACCTAGACTTCGAGTGCAGCAGTGGTAACAAAGCCCTTCTCCTTTGTGTCTGCCACTCTGCCTCAGCCTCCCTGAGTAGGGACTACAGGCCCACCACCACACGCCTTCCTCGCTAATTTTTTTTTTTGTATTTTTTGGTAGAGAGACAGAGCCCACTGTAATAGCCAGGGATGGTCTCACCTCCTAACCTCGCGGATCCATGCCTCGCCTCCCAGTGGGATTACAGGCGTGAGCTGCCACCAGCCTGATCTTTCTTACAAGTGCATGAGGAAAATCAATTCGACGGAGGTTGCCTTCCCCTCTTGCGGCATCGGGGCCTCTCCCCTCTTCTCCCTCCCCTTCTTCTCTCCCTGTCCTGACTGCCGTGATTTTGATCTTATCAATCACTTCTGAAGCCCACCTCTTACCTGTCCCTGTTCTTTGTCTTCACGTTAAGGCTGGCAGTGATGATCTTGGTTTCATCAGGAACTCCGGCCCCAGGTTCATTATGCTTATTCTCCCCTGCTCCCTCAGCTTCCTGGGTAGCTGGGACTACAGGGCGCCCGCCACTGCACCACTCCAGCTAATTTTCAGTATTTTAGTAGAGACGGGGTTTCACATGTTAGCTAGTATGGCTTTGATTCTCCGCAATCTTGGATTCACCCGTCAGCCTCCCAAAGTGCTGGAATTACAAGCATGAGCCACCACACCAGCTGCCTCTCACGGGGAGTATCTCCACAAATAGCGTCTACTAATAGAGGTGGGCCACTTCAAAGATCTCCGCTGCCTTGCGGGTAGTGGTCCCCTGGGCCCAGCTGTTTTCTTTTTATCTCTTTGTCTTGTGTCTTTCTTATGATCTCTTGTCTCCGCACACGGGGAAAACACCCACTAAGCCCCACAGGGCTGGACCTCTCCCTCCTGGTTCAAGCAATTCTCGTGCCTCAGTCTCCCAAGTAGCTGGGACTACAGGCACATGCCACCATGCCCAGCTAATTTTTGTATTTTTAGTAGAGACGGGGTTTCACTGTGTTGGCCAGGGTGGTCTCAAACCCCTGAACTCAGGCAATCCACCCACCTCGGCCTCCCAAAGTGCTGGGATTACAAGCGTGAGCCACCATGCTTGGCCTTTTTTCTTTTTCAGGCAGGGTCTCACTCTGTCACCCAGGTTGGAGTGCAGTGGTGCAATCTTGGCTCACTGCAACCTCTACCTCCTGGTGGAGTGATCCTCAATCACCTGAGTGGCTGGAACTACAGATGTACACGCGCCACCACGCCCATCTAATTTTTGCATTTTTTTGTAGAGATGACACTCTCTACACATTACCCAGACTGGTCTTGAACTCCTGACCTCAAGTGATCCACCTGCCTTGGCCCACAAAGTGCTAGGATTAGAGGCGTGAGCCACCGCGCCCAGCTCAGATGTACATTTTCTTCCATTTCACATCTCAATTATTACTCACTAGTTCTCTGTGGTCTAAATTCCATCTTCCAAAAGAGAGAACCATTTTATTAGCTTGACTCATCTATATAAAACAGTAGCTAGAACTATCAGAGACCCCAAAGCAGATGACAACGGGGGGCACAGGGTGGCATGCTGAAGGAGCAGCAGCTGTGAGCCAGCTGACCAGCAGAACCACAGTTACCCTACTCTCCTTGGGGGTAACAAACCAACCCCATGAATGTGTTCTGAGTAAGAGGATGCCCAGCACCAGATACCAACCTCTCTAAAAAGAGTCTTCCGGAAACAGTCAAAGGTCCCAGAGTACATGGGAGGTTGTCCAGGCAAACTCGGTGGCTGTGTCTGCAGTCGGACCTGAAACCAGAAGTTAAAATGCAGTCACCTACCAGAATCAGAACTGCCTGTCAGAGGCAATGGCCCAACTGTCTACCAAACTGAACAGGGAAGGCTGTACCTATGTACATGTCTTTGGCATTCACTTAACCTGCTGGATTCAAACTTCTCTTTCATTAGTACTTCATTCCTTTTATTAGCAAATAATATCCCATTGTATGAATAAATCACATTTTGTATGCCTGCCTATTCATCAGTTGATAGACATTTGTGTTTTTCCTTTTTTATTATTATGAATAATGCTGCTATAAACATTTGTGTACAAGTCTTTTGTGTGGATATGTTTTCACTTCTCTTCTGTATTGTATTGGTCAGAATTCTCCAGAGAAACAGAACCAACAGGAGATATATATCAAGAGATTTATTATAAGAAATTAGCTCATACAATTATGAAAGTTGAGAAGTCCCAAGATCTGTAGTCAGCAAGTTTGAGACCCAAAAAGAACCAAAGATTCAGTTCAAGTCTGAAGGCAGGAAAAGACTAATGTCCCACCTCAAGTATCCAGGCAGGAGTTCCCTTCTGCTTGCAGGGAAGTATCAGTCAGCTTTTTGGTCTACTTAGGCCTTCAACCGGATGAGGTCCACTCACATTAAGGAGGACAATTAGCTTTAATCAGTCTACAGATTCAAATGTTAACATTCAAAACCACCCTCACAAGCACACTCAGAAAAATGTGAGACCAAATATCTAGGTACTCTGTGGCCTAGTCAAGATGACACATAAAATTCACCATCACAGGTATTTATCCACTAGCATAATTTCTAACTTATATGTTAACTCTGTTTAAACCTTTTGAGGAACTGCCAGACTGTTTTCCAAAGTCGCTGCACCATTTTATATTCCCATAAGCAGTCTAGGAAGGGTCCCAATCTCTCCATATCTTCAATACTTATTATCTTTACATATATATATAAAATTCTTTTTTTTTTTTTTTTGAGGCAGAGTCTCACTCTGTCACTTCCAGGCTTTGGAGGCAGTGGCGCTGATCTCGCTCGGCTGTAACCCTCCGCCTTCTGGGTTTACTTTATTCTCCTACCTTGCCTCCCCGAGTAGTTGGGACTACAGTGGCACCGGCCACCACGTGCCAGCTAATTTTTGTATTTTTTTAATAGAGACGGGTTTCTGACTGTGTTAGCCAGGGATGGTCTCGACCTCCTGACCTTGATCCTCGCCTCCCAGAATGCTGGGATTACAGGCGAGCTCACCCGGGCCTTTTTGACAAGGTTTCACTCTGTCACTCAGGCTGTGTGGTCACTAGCTCACTACAACCTTTGACATCCTGGGCTCATGCAATCCTCCCACCTCAGCTTCCCAAGTAGCTGGGACTACAGGTGCACACCACAACGCCTAGCTAATTTTTATTGTTTTTGTAGAGACAGAATCTCACTATATTGCTCAGGCTATATCTATCTTTTGTTTTAAGCCATCATAGTGGGTATGAGGTGGTATGTCATTGTGATTTTGATTTACGTTTCCATGATGGATAATGACATTGAACAATTTCTCACATGCTTATTAGCCCATCTTCTTCAGAGAAATGTCTATTTAGATCCATGGCTGGGTGTGGTGGCTCACATCTGTAATCCCAGCACTTTGGGAAGCCGAGGTGGAAGGATCACCCGAGGCCATGAGTTCAATTACAGAAAGCTGTGATGGTGCCACTACACTCCAGTCTGGGTAACAGAGCAAGACCTAGTCTCTTTTTATTTATTTATTTATTTGAGACACGGTATCACTCTGTCGCCCATGCTGGAATGCAGTGGTATGATCTTGGCTCACTGCAACTTCTACCTCCCAGGCTCAGATGATCCTCCCACCTCAGCCTCCCAAGTAGCTGGGACCTCAGGTGCAGGCCACCATGCTTGGCTAATTTTTTTTTTGCAGAGATGGGGTTTCACCATGTTGCCCAGGCTGATCTGAAACTCCTGGACTCATACAATCTGCCTGCCTCAGCCTCCCAAAGTGCTACAATCACAGATATGAGCCACCGTGGCCAGCCAAGACTCAGCCTCTTTTAAAAACAAAACAAAAAAAAAAAAAAGAAGAAGAAGAAAAGAAAAGAAGGCCAGGCGCGGTGGCTCACACCTGTAATCCCAGCACTTTGGGAGGCTCAGGTGGGTCAATAACCTGAGATCAGGCGTTCAAAACCAGCATGGCCAACATGGCGAAACCCTGTCTCTATTAAAAATACATAAATTAGGCAGGCATGGTGGCATGCACCTATAATCCCATGTACCTATAAGCCCAGGGAGGCTGAGGGAGGAGAATTGCTTGAACCCAGGAGGCAGAGGTTGTAGTGAGCCAAGATCGCACCTTTGCACTCCAGCCTGGGCGAAACAGTGAGACTCCTTCTCAAAAAAAAAAAAAAAAAAAGATCCTTTGTCCTTTTTTCTTTCTCTCTCTCTCTCTTTCCCCCTCTTTTTAAGAGGCAGGGTCGGCCAGGTGTGGTGGCTTATGCCTGTAATCCCAGCACTTTGGGAGGCCCAGGTGAACAGATCATGAGGTCAGTAGATCCAGACCATCCTGGCCAACAGGGTGAAATCCCGTCTCTACTAAAAATACAAAACATTAGCCGGACGTGGTGGTGGGAGCCTATAGCATCAGCTGCTCAGGAGGCTGAGGCAGGAGAATGGCGAAAACCCGGGAGTCGGAGCTTACAGTGAGTCAAGATGGCGCCACTGCACTCCAGCCTGGGCAACACAGCAAGATTCCATGTCAAAAAAAAAAAAAAAGAGAGACAGGTTCTTACACTGTCACCCAGACTGGAGTCTTTGCCCATTTTTAATTGGATTATTTGTCTCTTTTTTTTGAGGCAGAGTCTTACTCTATCACCCAGGCTGGAATACAGTGGCTCAATCTCAGTTCACCAAAACCTCCACCTCCTGGGTTCAAGTGATTCTCCTGTCTCAGCCTCCCACGTAGCTGGAATTACAGGTACGTGCCACCACGCCCGGCTAATTTTCGTTTTTTGTTTTTTTTTTTTTTTTTTTAGTAGAGACAGGGTTTCACTATGTTGGCCAGACTGGTCTCAAACTCCTGACCTCAGGTGGTCCACCCGCCTCGGCCTCCCAAAGTGCCGGGATTACAGGCATGAGCCACCGGCTTGGCCCTGATAAATGTTTATTGTTGCTTTAAGTCACTAAGTTTCGGGGTAAGTTGGTTTTGTTTTTTGGGTTTTTTTGAGACAAGGTCTTGCTCTGTCACTCAAGCTGGCATGCAGGGGCGCCATCTTGGCTAACTGCAGCCTTGAACTCCTGGGTTCAAGTGATCCTCCTGCCTCATTGGAGTAAACTGTTAAACTGCAATAGATAACTGATATATCCAGTTACTTTTGCAGTCTTTTTCCTGAATTTTGTTTTGTTTTGTTTTGTTTTGAGACAGAATTTCACTCTTGTTGCCCAGACCGGAGAGTAATGGCATGATCTTGGCTCACCGCAACCTCCGCCTCCCAGGTTCAAGTGATTCTCCTGCCTCAGCCTGTCAAGTAGCTGGAATTACAGGCATGTGCCACCATGCCTGGCTAATTTTATATTTGTATATTCGTTTTTATTTATTTATTTATTTATTTATTTTTTGAGACGTGGTTTCACTCTTGTTGCCCAGCCTGGAGAGCAATGGTGCAATCTGGGCTCACCGCAACCTCTGCCTCCCGTGTTCAAGTGATTCTCCTGCCTCAGCCTCCCACGTAGCTGGGATTACAGGCATGCACCACCACGCCCAGCTAATTTTGTATTTTTAGTAGAGACAGGATTTCTCCATGTTGCTCAGGTTGATCTCGAACTCCCAACCTCAGGTGATCTGCCCGCCTTGGCCTCCCAAAGTGCTGGGATTACAGGCGTGAGCCACCACGCCGGGCCTAATTTTGTATTTTTAGTAGAGACAGGGTTTCTCCATGTTGGTCAGGCTGCTCTCAAACTCCCAACCTCAGGTGATCTGCCCACCTCAGACTCCCAAAGTGGGATTACAGGCGTGAGCCACCACACGCAGCCCTTCCTGGATGTTCTTCCTGCTCACTGTTCTGCTTCCAAATTCTTCTCAAGGTTGCTATTACACTAACCTTTCCAAAATATCATTTTTACTATGTTGTTTATTTCTTTAGAATCTCTTATTCTTGTATTTGTCAGGTCCTTCCATGTCATCATTCCTACCATTTTTTAAAATTTCTTTAGAATTTCTTATTCTTGTATTTGTCAGGGCCTTCCATATCAAACCAAGGAAGTCCCTCTCTGGGCAACAGAGGTGACATGCAAGTCTGAGGGGTTTATGAACACAATAGAAATGCCCAGATGCCACCACACCTTTACATCCAAAATCCCTCATATTGTCCTCCCATAGTCAGGCATAACCTTCCCTAGTTAGTAGAGACAGAGAAATGGATCAAAGCTTCTGACTAGACCGGGTACAGTGGCTCACGCCTATAATCCCAGCACTTCAGGAGGCCAAGGCAGGAGGATCACTTGAGGCCAGGAGTTTGAGACCAGCCTGGCCAACATGGAGAAACCCCATCTCTACTAAAAATACAAAAATTAGGCCGGGCGCGGTGGCTCAAGCCTGTAATCCCAGCACTTTGGGAGGCCGAGACGGGCGGATCACGAGGTCAGGAGATCGAGACCATCCTGGCTAACACGGTGAAACCCCGTCTCTACTAAAAAATACAAAAAACTAGCCGGGCAAGGCGGCGGGCGCCTGTAGTCCCAGCTACTCGGGAGGCTGAGGCAGGAGAATGGCGTGAACCCGGGAGGCGGAGCTTGCAGTGAGCTGAGATCCGGCCACTGCACTCCAGCCTGGGCGACAGAGCCAGACTCCGTCTCAAAAAAAAAAAAAAAAAAATACAAAAATTACCCAGGCGTGGTGGCACGCACCTGTAATCCCAGCTACTCAGGAGGCTGAGGCAAGAGAATTGCTTGAACTCGGGAGGTAGAAGTTGCTGTGAGCCAAGATCCTGCCACCGTACTCCAGCCTGGGTGACAGAGGGAGAGTCTTGGCTCAAAAAAAAGAAAAAAAAAAAAAAACTGACTAATACTTTTTTTGTGATTTTTTTTCTTTTGAGACAGTGTCTCATTCTGTTGCCCAGACTGCAGTGCAAAGGCTCATTGCAGCCTCAAACTCCTAGGTTCAACCAATCCTCCAGCCTCACCCTCCTGAGTAGCTGGGATTACAGGTGTGCACTACCATCCCCAGCTAATTTTTGTATTTTTTATAGACATGAGGTCTTGCCATGTTGCCAAGGCTGCCTTTTTGTGATTTTATATACACTTCATACCTCATACCTGTCTCATCAGGACATCAGCCATCCAACCAAACCAGCAAGGACATTAAAGTCCTTTGCAGGTGTGTTTTTTTTTTTTTTTTTTTTGAGAAGGAGTCTCACTCTGTCACCCAGGCTGGAGTGCAATAGCACAATCTCAGCTCACTGCAACCTCCACCCTGGGGGTTCAAGCTATTCTCCTGCCTCAGCGTCCCAATTAGCTGGGATTACAGGCGCCTGCCACCACACCCAGCTAATTTTTTTGTATTTTTAGTAGAGATGGGATTTCACCATGTTGGCCAGGCTGGTCTTGAACTTCTGACCTCAGGTGATCCACCTACCTCAGCCTCCCAAAGTGCTGGGATTACAGGCATGAGCTCACTGTGCCCAGCCTAGGTGGTATTATTTTATATTATGATCCCCACTTGCAAGCCACACTCACCTTCACTCCTGCCTTCCCCACACCAGACTGTCTGGGTCTCCCTACTTCTTCAGTCTGAACTCAGCCAGCACTTGAATGCTTGTTCTAATGCACCACCTTCCATAGAGCCTTTTCATGCCCCACTCTGAAGCATTGCAGCTTTTGGCTTGTCAGGACACACGGACCACAGCTCAGTTACACTATCTTGGACTTCTTTTTTTCTTCTAAACCTTGGACCTCTGAAAGTACCTTAAGGTCAGGCTTTGATTGGAGTCCACCTAGCTTACTAAGGCCAAAAACACAGCAGTCAGCAATTTGTGGTTTTGGTTTAAGCTAAAGAGAGGCTTTCTGGTTGCTAAATATGCCAGTGAGCATTTCAGTTATTTGCACTTCAGTGCAGAAGTCATCCAGTCCTTCTTGGGAGTGACATCAAGGACAAAGATGATAGGAGCGACATTGGTAGGTATGTATGTATGTATGTATGCGTGTATATATATTTTTTCTTTTTCCTTTTTTTAAGGGTGGCTGCAGAGGCCTAGAATTAATAAGATATCTGCCTATATGGAGCAAGAGCAGGAAGAAAGGCCAGATAATCGTGCCTCAGTAAACAGTGCTGCTTGGAATGACCACTGTCAGGGAAGCACTAACACAGGGCATTTACCATCAGCTAAATAAACATTTGATTTCATGTTGCACAATGACGTAGCCAGTCCAGCTACTTTAACCCTGGTCTTCCTACAGAATGACCCCAGTATGAGTTCTACCTCAGGGCAGCTCCTTTCTTCGATGAAAGGCAGCAAAGAGCTTGCTGCCCAAGCCTGCCAAGAGGAAGTGCCCACAAAACTATTTCGCTGTGGAGGAAATCTGACCCAACATCCTAACAAACCCCCTCACATGGGCTTCCAATCCTTTAAAACTCATGTCTGCTCCCCACAGGCCCACCCTGGCAATGACTTATCAATTTCCTTCAAGTCTATGTCCAGAAATAAAGTGAGAAAACTTGGATGCAGCTTCGAGTGCTAAGCCATGGGGGATGGACTTTGGTCCCCCAGCAAAGCATTAATGAAGGCGTTGCAAGGGGAATAGTTGAGATATGATAAGAGGAAGACCAGAAAACAATCCCTGATCCATTGATCAGGCCTCCCTCCCAAGCCTCAGTCTGACCATAGCTTCCTCATCTGGGAGTTGTGAGAACGTGGTTGGCCTTGTGCAAAGCTGATCACCTTGCTTTCCGTGGAAAGGGCTCGGTCACTGAGGTCATCATTGCTTCTCACAGGGATGCCTCTGCCCAGTAGGCTGAGCAGGCCACCGTTGGGTGACAGGCCGAAGAGTGTCAAGTAAGTATCTCCCCGGGCCGGGAAAGGTACGAAAGAGATGGTTACTCTTGACCCAGGGGAATGTATCAAAGGACACCTCCAGAACAACCGCACCTGTCTTTAGTTGTCTTCCTGGGGCGGGCTTTACAGGGGGCCTGTTTCAAACCTAATGATAATGTTAGGGTTGGCTGAAACCAGAACTATGGAGAGACGTTTTTTCTTTCCCATCCCTAAAGAAGTGGCGCAGGATCAGGAGAGACTGCGGGACAGGGAACTTTTTACATCAGAGCTCTTGACAGGCAGATAGAGGCTGCTCACTTTGCGCCGCCGCCTGGCTCTTTGGGGCGGAAGGTACAGCTTCCTGCCCACCCCTGAAAGAGAGATTCCCTAGACTTCTCACGGAAGCTCACACAGGTCCCTCTTCTGCCCAGCGGCAGCGCCTCGCGGGGAACCATGCTTTGCGCGTCCCGCCCGCGCCTCCTCCCCAAAGCCTGCGACCCAGCCTCCCGCACCTTGACCGTGTCGAGAGGGTGACCCACGAACACCAGGCACACGCCGCCAAAGCCGCCGGCCAGCAGGTTCTTGAGCGGGCTGATGGGTTTCGGCTGGTCGGCCATGGTTAGTCCGTCTGTAACTCAGTCTGTCAGTTCTCGGGCAGTCTCAGCCCCAGCTGCAGTGCCGGCGCCGCCGACCTTTCACCCACTTTCGGGTGGGCGGGGCACGAGCCTGGGGCAGGTCGGGAGGAGGGCCCAGTGAACACTGTCGGGCTTCCGCCCGGGGCTGCTTCCGGTCTCGGCCCCGCCTCGATGGGCGCGGCAGAGCGCAAAGCCGCATGGGCGGGGTTTGGGAGTGTCGGCCGACGGGCCTATTCCTCCAGGAAGCCTTCCCAGTCTTCAGTGTTTCCTCCTCTGAACTCCGGTTCATCCACTCACTCCACAGAGATCAATTGCGCCCCGCCAAATACCAGGCGTCCTTCTAGCTGCTGGAGGCACCTCTGGTAGTACAATACACAGGTCCCTGTCCTGGAATTTACAGACCATAACAAAGATAAATAACCAAAAAATGCATAGTGTATCAAGTAGTAATAAGTACTACCGAGAAAAATTCAGGAAGAGAGTTAGAGGGCGTGTGGGACAAGTGATTTGCAATTTTAATTAGTTGAATAAGGGAGGGTTTAACTGAAAAGGTGACAAGATTCAAGACCTAAGATGAGAGACGGAGTTCTGTTCATACATAACCGGGTAAAGGGTGAGGAACCTTCCGCTCAGAAGAAAAAGTGCAAAAGCCTTGAGATGGTCTGTGCCTGACATGTTTGAAAAACCACAGGAAGAGGGAGGGTAGTAGCTGATGAGGCGACAGGGGTTTCGGAGGCACTAGAAGACAGATTTGGGCCTGGTGTTATGACTCGTTGTGCCACTGCACTCCAGCCTGGGCAACAAGAGCAAAACACTGTCTCAAAAAAAAAAAAAAAAAGTTAAAGGCCGGACGCGGTGGCTCATGCCTGTAATCCCAGCACTTTGGAAGGCCGAGGCAGGTGGATCACCTGAGGTCAGGAGTTCAAGACCAGCCTGGCCAACATGGTCAAATCCCGTCTGTAGTAAAAATACAAAAACTTGCCAGGCGTGGTGGCAGATGCCTATGCCTGTAATCCCAGTTACTCAGGAGGCTAAGGTAGGAGAATCGCTTGAGCCCAGGAGGCGGAGGTTGCAGTGAACTGAGATATTACCACTGTCTCTCCTCTGAAGGACGGAGAAGTCATTGCAGGGTCCTGAGTGTGGAGCGACATAGTCTGACATCGTTATCAGGATCCCCCTTTGATTGCTGGGTGAAAATAGACTCCAGAGGGCAAGAAGAAACAGGGAGCCTTAAGGAGGCTAAAAGCCATGGCCAGAGATGTTGGCTCGCACCAGGGCATAACAGAGGAGGTAGTAAACAGTGGCCAGAGGTTAAGTGACAGGACTCACGCCTTGTAATCCAGCACAGCTACTGAGGCTGAGGCAGGAGAATGCGTAGGACTTGGTGAAGGCAGGAACTTCAGAGCCAAGCATCGCACCACCACTGCACTCCAGCCTGTGGTGACAAAGTAAGACTCTGTCTCAAAAAAAAAAAAAAAAAAAAAAAAAAAGGAAGTGGCCAGATTCTGGATATTTTCTAAAGAAAAAAAACATTTTAAGTTGTCAATTAATAAGATATAAGGTGGCCAGGCGCAGTGGCTCACTGTAATTCCAGCATTTGGGGAGACCGAGGCACAAGGCTGTGGTGGATCATGGAAGTCAGGGATCGAGACCATCCTAGCTAAATGCATGGCAGAAACCCCATCTCTACTAAAACACAAAAAAATTAGCCAGGTGTGGCACAGTGCCTGCAGTCCCAGCTTACCGGGGAGGCTGAGCAGGGAGAATTGTGTGAACCTGGGAGGTGGACGCCGCAGTGAGCCGAGATCACGCCACTGCACTCCAAGCAGCCCAGGATGCAGAGTGAGACTCTGTCTCAAAAAATAAATAAATAAATAAATAAAAGAATATAAAGGAAAGAAGAGTTGCTTGAGGGCTGGAAGGCTTATGGTTTCACGCCAAGGTAATCCCAGCCTGGGGAGGCCGAGAGTGGATCACGAGGTCAGGAGATCAAGGCCACCCACCCTGGGCTAACACACAGGTGAAACCCATCTCTACTGAAATACTAAAAAAATAGCCCCAAGGTGGGTGGCGGCTGGCGCCTGTAGTCCCGCCACTGGGAGTGGCTGGAGGCAGGAGAATTGGCATGAACCCGGGAGGTAGAACTTGCAGGAGTCAGAGATTGCCATCACTGCAGATCCAAAGCACATAGAGCGAGACTCCGTCTCAAAAAAAAAAGAGGTCAAGCGTGGCTCAAGCCTGCGTCCCAGCACTTTGGGAGGCTCTAGACGGCTGATCATGAGGTCAGGAGACCACATTGGCTTAACACGGTGAAACCCGCCTCTATTAAGAAATAGAAAACCAGTCGGGCGAGGTGGCGGTCCCAGCTTTCTACCGGGAGCAAGCAGCCGAATGCAAGGAACCCGGGAGGCTGAGCCGGCAGCAGAGCTGAGATCCCGCCACTGCACTCCAGCCTGGTGATAGAGCTTGGTGACCCGCCTCAAAAAAGCATCTATGGGCCAAAAGTGCAGTGGCTCACACCTGTAATCCCAACATTTTGGGAGGCCCAGGCAGGTGGATCACGAGGTCGGAGTTTGAGACCAGCCTGGCCACCATGATGAAACTCTCTCTCTACTAAAAATACAAAAATTAGCCCGGCGTGCTGGCATGTACCTATAATCCCACTGCTCAGGAGGATGAAGCAGGAGAACCGCTTGAACCCGGGAGGCAGAAGTTGCAGTGAGCCAAGATCACACCACTGCACTCCATCCAGCCTGGGTGACAGAGTGAGACTCTGTCTCAAAAAACAAACAAACAAAAATACGCTAATGTTTTTGGCCTTAGCAACTAGAGAGGAGTCACCTTTACCTAGGTCAGGGGAGATTGGGGAGGAGCAGATTAGTAGAGGGGGAAAGCAAATTTTGGACATGTTGAGTTTGAAATTTCTATTAGACAGAGATATTTCTTTTTTTTTTTTTTTTTGAGACGGAGTCTTGCTTTGTCACCCAGGCTAGAGTGCAGTGGCGGGATCTCAGCTCACTGCAAGCTCCGCCTCCCAGGTTCACGCCATTCTCCTGGCTCAGCCTCCCGCCTAGCTGGGACTACAGGCGCCCGCCACCTCGCCCGGCTAGTTTTTTGTATGTTTTAGTAGAGACGGCGTTTCACCATGTTAGCCAGGATGGTCTCGATCTCCTGACCTCGTGATCCGCCCGTCTCGGCCTCCCAAAGTGCTGGGATTACAGGCTTGAGCCACCGCGCCCGGCCTAGACAGAGACATTTCAGTCTGGCATTCAGAGGAGAGCCTTAGGCTAGCAATGAAATTTGACAGTCATCGGCCAATTTAGATCACCCAGGGAGTCAGTGGTGATTTAAAATAGAAGTTCAGGCCGGGCGCGGTGAACTTTTTTTTTTTTCTCAAAAAATAAAAAAAATTAAATAAATAAATAAATAAATAAAATCGAAGTTCAGAGATGGAGCCTTTCGTCCTTACACTGTTAGGAGATTAGGAAGATGAAAAGGGACTAGGAAAAGAGAAAACAACATAGAAGTGACCCTGGGTCACTGGGTCCTGGAACCCCTAAGGAAAGAGCATCAACTATGCCTGATAGGTAGACATAGCCACTGAATATAGCCAAAAGGAATTCATTGGTGACATTAACAAAAACAGTTCCTGTGGCCAGGTAGTGGCTCACACCTGTAATCCCAGCACTTTGAGAGGCTGAGGCAGCAGATTGCTTGAGGTCAGGGGTTCAAGACCAGGCTGGCCAATATGGTGAAACGTAGTCTCTACTAAAAATACAAAAATTAGGCTGGGCACAGTGGCTCACACCTGTAATCCCAGCATTTTGGGAGGCCGAGGCGGGAGGATCACGAGATCAGGAGTTTGAGACCAGCCTCACCAAATGATGAAACCCCATCTCTACTAAAAATACAAAAATTAGTGGGTGTGGTGGCAGACTCCTGTAATCCAGCCCAGGCAACAACATGGAGACTCCATCTCCGGAAAAAAAAAAGATACAAAAATTAGTCAGGTGTGGTGGCGGGTACCTGTAGTCCCAGCTACTTGGGAGGCTGAGGTATGAGAATTGCTTGAACCCAGGTGGCAGAGGTTGCAGTGAGCCAAGATCTTTCCACTGCACTCGTGCCTGGGTGACACAGAGAGATTATATCTCAAAAAAAAAAGAAAAAATTGAACCTCATACTCAGTCAAACTAGCATCCAAGCAGGAGGATGAAACAATATCACTCAACTATGCAAACAAAAACGTAGGAAGTTGGCTCATTCCTGTAATCCCAGCACTTTGGGAGGCCAAGGTGGGTGGATCACGAGGTCAGGAGATCGAGACCATCTCTAGCTAAAACAGTACAAAAACAAAATTAGCCAGGTGTGGTGGCGGGTGCCTGTAGTCTCAGGTACTCGGGAGGCTGAGGTGGGAGAATGGTGTGAACCTGGGAGGCGGAGCTTGCAGTGAGCCCAGATCGTGCCACTGCACTCCAGCCTGGGTGACAGAGCAAGACTCTGTCTCAAACAAAACAAAACAAAACGTAGGAAGTTTGCTATGCATGGCTGGGCATGGTGACTCATACCTGTAATCCCAGCTTCTTGGGAAGCCAAGGCAAAAAAGAACACATGAAAATTAAAAAGCAAAAAATAAAACGAAGAAAGAAGATATGGCAAGCAAATAAATTTGTGAAATCTGAAATCTGTAGTTATCTTTATGATCATTGATGTTGAAGTTTGCTATATGTGGGAAGGGCGTGGTGACTGAGGCCTGTAATTCTAGCACTTTGGGATGCTAAGATGGGAGAATTGCTTGAGCAATTCTCAAGTTCGAGACCAGTCTGGGAAACATAGCAAGACGCCCTCCATCTTTTTAAAAAAAAAAAAAAATTTGGCCTTTTTTTTTTTTTTGAGATGGAGTCTGGCTCTGTTGCCCAGGCTGGAGTGCAGTGGAATGATCTCGGGTCACTGCAACCTCCGCGTGAGCCACCACGCCTGGCGACCTTTTTTTTTTCCTTTAGAATCTCACTCTGATACCCAGGCTGAGTGCAGGGGCGTGATCTTGGCTCACTGCAACCTCCAGTTCCTGGGTTCAAGCGATTCTCCTGCCTCAGCCTTCTGAGTAGCTGGGACTACAGGCATGCACCACCAAATCCGGCTAATTTTTGTATTTTGTAGAAATAGGGTTTCACCATCTTGGCCAGGCTGGTCTCAAACTCCTGGCCTCAAGTGATCCAACCACCTCAGCCTTCCATAGTGCTAGGATTACAGGCATGAGCCACCGCGCCCAGCCTCCACTTTCTTTTTTATTTTTATTTTTTGAGACAGAGTCTTGCTCTGTAGCCCAGGCTAGAGTGCAGTGGCGCAACTGCAGCTCACTGCAACCTCCCTGCCTCCTGGGTTCAAGCAATTCTCCTGCCTAAGCCTCCCGAGTAGCTGGGACTGCAGATGCCTGCCACCATGCCCAGCTAATTTGTTGCATTTTTAGTATAGACACAGTTTCACCGTGTTAGCCAAGATGGTCTCTGTCTCCTGACCTCATGATCCACTTGCATCCGCCTCCCAAAGTGCTGGGATTACAGGCGTTAGCCACCGCACCCGGCCAAGCCTCCACTTTCTTTTTCTTTTCTTTTTTTTTGTTTTGAGACAGAGTCTTGCCCCGTCACCCAGGCTGGAGTGCAATGGCAAGATCTGGGCTCACTGCAAGCTCCGCCTCCCGGGTTCACAGGATTCTCCTGCCTCAGCTTCCCGAGTAGCTGGGATTACAGGCGCTCGCCACCATGCTGAGCTACTTTTTGTATTTGTAGTAGAGACGGGTTTCACCATGTTGACCAGGCTGGTCTCCAACTCTTGACCTCGTGATCCACCCACCTTAGCCTCCCAAAATGCTGGGATTACAGGCGTGAGCCACCATGCCCAGCCTCCTCCATTTTCTTATTTGAAAAACACATTGATTTTTTTTTTTTTTTTGACAGTGTCTTGCTCCTGTCGCCCAGGCTGGAGTACAGTGGCCAGATCTCAGCTCACCGCAACCTCCGCCTCCTGGGGTTCAAGCAATTCTCCTGCCTCAGTCTCGCGAGTAGCTGGGATTACAGATGCATGGCACTGCGCCAGGCTAATTTTTGTATTTTTAGTAGAGACAGGGTTTCACCATGTTGGCCAGGCTGGTCTCCAACTCCTGACCTTGTGATCTGCCTGCCTCGGCCTCCCAAAGTGCTGGGATTAGAGACGTGAGCCACCGTGCCAAGCCCAAAAAACATTAATTTTTAAAAAACAAAAAGAATAAAAAATAAAATGTCACTGCCCTCCAGCCTGGATGGGAGTGTGAGATACTGTCTCCACAAAAATAAAAAACAATTAAAAAAAAGAAACATGGCCAGGTATGGTGGCTCATGCCCTGTAATCCCAGCACATTGGGAGGCCAAGGCAGGAGGATAGCCTGAGACTAGGAGTTCGAGACCAGCCTGAACAACATAGTGAGACCTGGTCTCTACAAAAAAAAAAAAAAAAAAAAAATTGGCTGTGAGCAGTGGCTCATGCCTATAATCCCAGCACTTTGGGAGGCTGAGGCAGGCAGATCACCTGAGGTCAGGAGTTCCAGAAAAGCCTGGCTAACATGGTGAAACCTTGTCTCTACTAAAAATACAAAAATTAGCTATGTGTGGTGGCAGATACCTGTAATTCCAACTGCTCTCTAGACTAAGGCAGGAGAATCATTTGAACATGGGAGGTGGAGGTTGCAGTGAGCCAAGACTGCACCATTGCACTCCAGCCTGGGAGACAAGAGTGAAACTCTGTCTCAAAAGAAAAAAGAAAAAAGAAAAAAATTAACTTGGCATGGTTGTGCATGTCCCAGTTACTTAGGAGGCTGAGGTGGGAGGATCCCTTGAGCCCAGGATGTTGAGGTTGCAGTGAGTCGTGTAGTGAGACTCCATTGACAAAACAAAATACAAAAAAAAAGAAAAAACAAAAAACAAACTGAATCTAAGGTTTTTTTTTGAGACGGGGTCTCACTCTGTCACCCAGGCTGGAGTGCAGTGGCACAATCTCAGCTCACACCTCCCAGGTTCACACCATTCTCCTGCCTCAGTCTCCCGAGTAGCTAAGACTACAGGTGCCAGCCACCACGCCCAGCTAATTTTTTTTTTTTTTTTGAGTCTCGCTGTGTCGCCCGGGCTGGAGTGCAGTGGCTGGATCTCGGCTCACTGCAAGCTCCGCCTCCCGGGTTCACGCCATTCTCCTGCCTCAGCCTCCCGAGTAGCTGGGACTACAGGCGCCCGCCACCTCGCCCGGCTAGTTTTTTGTATTTTTTAGTAGAGACGGGGTTTCACCGTGTTAGCCAGGATGGTCTTGATCTCCTGACCTCATGATCCGCCCGTCTCGGCCTCCCAAAGTGCTGGGATTACAGGCTTGAGCCACTATGCCCGGCCATTTTTTTTTCTTTTTTTTTTTTTTTTTTTAGTAGAGATGGGGTATCACTGTGTTAGCCAGGATGGTCTCGATCTCCTCACCTCGTAATCCGCCCGCCTACAGCCTCCCAAAGTGCTGGGATTACAGGCGTGAGCCACCGCGCCCAGCCAGAAATTTTTGAAAAAGACCAATAAAGACTTCAACCTGAGAAAGCTGATTGAAGGAAAAAAAATCAACCAAGGCATCTTGTTCTACCATATAGAAAAAAGAAACCAGCCAGTTGCAGTGGCTCACGCCTGTAATCCCAACACTTTAGGAGTCCAAGGCAGGTGGATCACCTGAGGTAAGGAGTTCAAGACCAGCCTGGCAACATGGTGAAACCCCATCTCTACTAAAAATACATAGGGGCATGGTGGCACCCGCCTGTAGTCCCAGCTACTCAGGAGACTGAGGTAGGAGAATTGCTTGAACTAGGGAGGCAGAGGTTTCAGAGAGCCGAGATCACGCCAGAGCACTCCAGCCTGGGTGACAGAGCGAGACTGCATCTCAAAAAATAAATAAATAATTGGCCGGGCACAGTGGCTCATGCCTGTAATTCTAACACTGGGAGGCCGAGGCAGGCGGATCACCTGAGGTCAGGTGTTTGAGGCCAGCCTGGCAAACATGGTGAAACACTGTCTCTACTAAAAATATAAAAATTAGCCTGGCATTGTGATGGGCGCCTGTAGTCCCAGCTACTTGGGAGGCTGAGACAGGAGAATTCCTTGAACCCAGGTGGTGGAGGTGTGCAGTGAGCTGAGTTCTCACCACTGCACTTCAGCCTGGGTGACAGAGTAAGATTCCATCTCAAAAAATAAATAAATAAATAAATAAAACACAAAATTTTTTAAAAACAGAAACCATGAAGCTACAATTAAAACATTGTAGTGTCGGCCGGGCGCGGTGGCTCACGCCTGTAATCCCAGCACTTTGGGAGGCCGAGACGGGCGGATCACGAGCTCAGGAGATCGAGACCATCCTGGCTAACACAGTGAAACCCCGTCTCTACTAAAAAAATACAAAAAACTAGCCGGGCGAGGTGGCGGGCGCTTGTAGTCCCAGCTACTCGGGAGGCTGAGGCAGGAGAATGGCGTAAACCCGGGAGGCGGAGCTTGCAGTGAGCTGAGATCCGGCCACTGCACTCCAGCCTGGGCGACAGAGCCGAACTCCGTCGCCAAAAAAAAAAAAAAAAACATTGTAGTGGCAGACAGTGGCTCACGCCTATAATCCCCCAGCACTTTGGGAGGCTGAGGCGGGTGGATCACAAGGTCAGGAGATGGAGACCATCCTGGCTAACACAATGAAACCCCATCTCTACTAAAAATACAAAAAAATTAGCTGGGCGTGGTGGCAGGCACCTGTAGTCCCAGGTACTTGAGAGGCTGAGGTAGAAGAATGGCGTGAACCCGAGAGGCAGAGGTTGCAGTGAGCTGAGATCGCACCACTGCACTCCAGCCTGGGCGACGAGCGAGACTCCATCTCAAAAAAAAAAACAAAACCCATTGTAGTATTGAACCGGGAATAGGCAAACAGACCTTCAAAATAGAACGAAGAGCCCAGATAACAAACCCATGTATACAAGGGAATTTAGATGATGATAAAGGTGTTAATAAATAGTGAATAAAGAATGACCTATTCAGGCCAGGCACGATGGCTCACGCCTGTAATCCCAGCACTTTGGGAGGCAAAGGCGGGAAATCACTTGAGGTCAGGAGTTTGAGACAAGCCTGGCCAACATGGTGAAACCCTGTCTGTACTAAAAATACAAAAATTAGCCAGGCATGATGTCATGTGCCTGTAATCCCAGCTACTTGGGAGGCTGGGGCATGAGAATCCCTTGAGCCTGAGGGGCAGAGAGTGCAGTGAGGTGAGATCGAGCCACACCACCACTCCAGCCTGGGCAACAGAGTGTGACTCCGTCTCTAAAAAAAGGTCAGGTGCAGTAGCTCATGCCTGTAATCCCTGCACTTTGGGAGGCCGAGGTGGGAGGGTCACCTGAGGTCAGGAGTTCAAGACCAGCCTGGCCAACATAGTAAAACACCGTCTACCAAAAATACAAAAATTAGGCAAGTCACAGTGGCTCACGCCTGTAATCCCAGCACTTTGGGAGGCCGAAGTGGGCAGATCATGAGGTCAGGAGATCGAGACCACCTTGGCCAACATGGTGAAACCCTGTCTCTACTAAAATACAAAAAATTAGCCGTGTGTGGTGGTGTGTGCCTGTAATCCCAGCTACTTGGGAGGCTGAGGCAGGGGAATCACTTGAATCTGGGAGGCAGAGGTTGCAGTGAGCTGAGATTGCGCCACTGCACTCCAGCCTGACGACAAAGCAAGACTCCATCTCAATAAAACAAAACGAAACAAAAAAACAAAAATTAGCTGGGTGTGGTGGCATGTGCCGGTAGTCCCACCTACTTGGGAGGCTGAGGCAGGAGAATCGCTTAAACCCAGCAGGCAGAGATTGCAGTCAGCCAAGATAGCACCACTGCACTCTAGCCTGGGAAACAGAGTGAGACTCTATTAAAAAAAAAAAAAGACCTATTTAATACGTGGTGTTGGGATTAAAAATAATCAAATTAGGCCTGGTGCCATGGCTCATGCATGTAATCCTAGCACTTTGGGGGGTGGAGGCGGGTAGATCATCTGAGGTCAGGAGTTTAAGACCAGCCTGGCCAACATGGGTAAACCCTGTCTCTACTAAAAATATGAAAATTAGTCAGGCATGTTGGCGCACGCTTGTAATCCCAGCTACTCAGGAGGCTGAGGCAGGAGAATTGCTTGAACCTGGGAGGCAGAGGTTGCAGTGAGCCAGGATCGTGCCATTGCACTCCAGCCTGGGCGACAAGAGCAAAACTCCATCTCAAAAGAAAAACAAATTATCAAATTAGAAAAAATAAATCTAAATCCCATCTCCTACCAAATACATATTCTGGATAGATTAAAGAACCCAATTTGAAAAAATAGGAATATAAAGTATTAGCATTTTGACTGGTGCAGTGAGTTATCCCAGCACTTTGGGAGACCAAAGCAGGAGGATTGCTTGAGCCTAGAAGTTTGAGACCAGCCTGGGAAACGTGGCAAAACCCCATCTCTTCCAAAAATATAAAAATTAGCTAGGCAGGGTGGCACGCCACTGTAGTTCCAGCTACTTGGGAGGCTGAGGCAGGATTGCTTTTTTTTTTTTTTTTTTTTTTTTGTGAGACAGAGACAGAATATCACTCTTTCACCCAGGCTGGAGTGCAGTAGTAGGATCTTGGCTCACTGCAACCTCCGCCTCCCAGGTTCAAGTGATTCTCCTGTCACAGCCCCCCAGGTAACCAGGATTCCAGGCACGTGCCACCATGCCTGGCTAATTTTTGTATGTTTTGGTAAAGATGTGGTTTCACCATGTTGGCCAGGCTGATCTTGAACTCCTGACCTCAGGTGATCTTCGCGCCTCAACCTCCCAAAGTGCTGGAATTACAGGTGTGAGCCACTGTGCCCGGCTGAGGCAGTATCGCTTTAACCTAGGAGGCAGGGTTTGCAGTGAGCCAAGATAGCGCCACTGCACTCCAGCCTAGGTGACAGAGCGTCACCTAGGGTCTTTTGAGACAGGGTCTTGCTCTGTCACCTACCCTTGTCTCCTAGGCTAGGCCTCAGAAAAAAATTAAATAAATCAATAAATAAAATATTAGCATTTTGTACATATCTTTCAGGGCCCTTTCAATGAGTTAACATACATATTTATATATACACCTATACACACTCACACACACTTACACAAACTGTTTTCATTGATAAAAGGCTATATTATAAATACTAGTTTGCTTTTCTCACTCAATAGAGGCTGCTATTATTTTCTAATTTCTTTTTGGAGTCTGGCTGTCACAGGTTGGGTACAGTAGAGAGCGTCTGGAGCATACTCACCAAAGCTCACAGCCAACCCTCCCCAGGTTCAGGCCATTCTCCTGCCCTCCCAGCCTCCAGTGGCACAGGGACTGCAGAGCCCGCCCACCACTCCAGCGCCCGGCTGGTTGCTGTATTTTTAGTAGGGCGGGGTTCATCGTCCAGCCAGGATAGTCTCCGATCCCCGAGCCACCGTGATCACTCCGCCTCGGCTCTAAAGTGCTGGGACAGGCTGGCTCCTGGCACTCCGACCTGGCCTCCTAATTTCACAAATGAAAAACTAAGTCACAGAGAGGGTGGGTTTACTGCCTGGGTCATGGATAGGAAGATGTGGGTTGGGATTCTCTTTAAAGTATTATTTTAAATTTTTTTTTGAGACAGAGATCTTGCTCTGTCCTAAGCTGGAGTGCATGGCAGTGTGAGTTAAACGTCTACACTTCCTGGGCACGACCATTCTCCCATCTCAGCCTCCCTAGTGTGGGACTACAGGTGTCTGCACCACCATGCTTTTTTTTTTTTTTTTTTTTGAGATGGGTTTTTGCTTTCGGCCCCATCACCAGGCTGCAGGTGCAGTGGCATGATCTCGGCTCACTACAACCTCCGCCTCCCAGGATCTAAAATGATTCTCCTGCCTCAAGCCTCCTGTTAGGTGGAGATTGCGTTCCCTCCCGCACCACCCTGGCTTCAATTTTTTTATTACATTTTTAGTAGAGACAGGGTTTCACCATGTTGGCCAGGCTTGTCTCAAACTCCTGACTTCAGGTGAGCCACCTGCCTTGTCCTCCCAAGGTGCTGGGATTATAGGTATAAGCCACCATCCCGGCTGAGGTTAATTTTTGTATTTTTTGTAGAGAGGGGTTTCCCTCTGTTGCCAAGGCTAGTCTTGAACTCCTGAGCTCAAGTGATCCTCCTGTCTTGGCGTCCCAAAGTGCTAGAATTACAGGAATGACCCACTCCCCCAAGCCTCAATTTTGATTAATTATTTTTGAGACAGGGTATCCCTTTGTTGCCCAGGGTGGTCTCGAACTCCTGGACTCAAGCAATCCTCCCACCTCAGCCTCCCGAAGTGCTAGAATTACAGGTATGAGTCACTGTATCTGGTCAAGGGATTCTAATCCTAGCTGTCTGGCTCTAGACTACCCTTTGTTGGTCCGTAAGGCCAAAGACTGTGATAGAAAGTTTTAGAGGAGGCCGGCCGCGGTGGCTCAAGCCTGTAATCCCAGCACTTTGGGAGGCCGAGACGGGTGGATCACGAGGTCAGGAGATCGAGACCATCCTGGCGAACACGGTGAAACCCCGTCTCTACTAAAAAATACAAAAAACTAGCCGGGCGAGGTGGCGGGCGCCTGTGGTCCCAGCTACTCGGGAGGCTGAGGCAGGAGAATGGCGTAAGCCCGGGAGGCGGAGCTTGCAGTGAGCCGAGATCGCGCCACTGCACTCCAGCCTGGGCGACAGAGCGAGACTCCGTCTCAAAAAAAAAAAAAAAAAGTAAGTTTTAGAGGATGTTGAAAAGAAAAATGACACGTTTTGTGCTTTAAAAAAATTTTTTTTTTTTTGAGACAGAGTTTAGCTCTTGTTGCCTAGGTTGGAGTGCAATGGTGCCATCTTGGCTCACTGCAACCTCTGCCTCCCAGGTTCAAGCGATTCTCCTGCTTCAGCCTCCCAAGTAGCTGGGATTACAGGCATGCGCCACCATGCCCGGCTAATTGTGTGTTTTTAGTAGAGATGGGGTTTCACCATGTTGGCCAGGCTGGTCTTGATCTCCTGAGGTGGCTCACACCTGTAATCCCAGCACTTTGGGAGACTGAGGTGGGTGGATCACCTGAGGTCAGGAGTTTGAGACCAGCCTGGCCAACATGGTGAAAACCCATCTGTACTAAAAATAAGAAAAATTAGCCAGGCATGGTGGCAGGCACCCGTAATCCCAGCAACTCAGGAGGCTGAGGCAGGAGAATCGCTTGAACCTAGGAGACAGAGGCTGCGGTGAGCCAAGATCACGCCATTGCACTCCAGCCCGAGCAACAGGGCGAGACTCTGTCTCAAAAAGAAAAAAAGGAAAAATCCCACCTTCTATCTTGAAAAGAATAAACATTTTTTAAAAAAGAAAAAGAATAAAAATAAAATGTATTGGGCTGGGCATGGTAGCTCATGCCTATAATCCCCGCACTTTGGGAGGCCAAGGAGGGCAGATTAGCTGAGGTCAGGAGTTTGAGACCAGCCTGGCCAACATGGCGAAACACCATCTCTACTAAAAATACGAAATTAGCCAGGCATGGTGGTGCACCTGTAGCCCCAGCTACTTGGGAGAATGAGGCAGGAGAATCGCCTGAACCCAGGAGGTGGAGGTTGCAGTGAGCCAAGATTATACCATTGTACTCCAGCCTGGGTGGCAAGAGCAAAACTCTGCCTCGAAAAATAAAAATAAATGAATAAATAAAAAATAAAATGTACTGCACTCCAACATGGGTGACAGAGTGAGATCCTGTCTCTACAAAAATAAGAAATATTTTAAAGCAGGGAGACTAGTTATGGGACTACTGCTCACATCCAAAGACACATGGAGGGTGGCTTGGATTAGAGCTTCAGGTAGTGGTAAGTGCTAAAGTCAGGACATATCTCAGAGGTATAGCTCATGGGAATTGCTTGTAGACTGAATGTGAAATTTGGAAGAGGAAAACTCACGGAAAACTTGTGATTTGTTTTTTCTTTCTTTCTTTCTTTTTTTTTTTTTTTGAGATGGAGTCTTGCTCTGTCACCCAGGCTGGAATGCAGTGGCACAATCTTGGCTCCCTGCAACCTCCTGGGTTCAAGCAATTCTCCTGCCTCAGCCTCCCAAGTAGCTGGGATTACAGGTGACCGCCACTATGCCCAGTTAATTTTTGTATTTTTAGTAGAGACAGGGTTTTGCTATCTTGGCCAGGCTAGTCTTGAACTCTTGACCTCAGGTGATCTGCCCACCTTGGCCTCCCAAAGTGCTGAGATTACAGGTGTTAGCCACCATGCCTGGCCAAACTTGTGAATTTTTGGCTTGAATAAATGGAGAGAGATAGTGGTATTGAGCTGGGAAATACTAGGGGAGTGGCAGGTTTCGAGGTAAAGTTGATAATTTTGTTTTATTTAAGACATGTTAAATTTGAGTGCCAATATGACATCCAAATGGAGGTATTGAATGGATAACTGAATATACTGAGTGTGAAGTATAGGAAATTTGGTAGGATTAGAAACAAAAACCTGGAAGTCGTCAGTGTATGGGAGGTCCTAAGGCAAAGAGGTTGAATGAGATCACTGGGGAAGGAGCATAGATGGAAGAGAGGCTGAGGACTGAGACTACCAACTCTCCTATGCAGCACTCCTCACGGTGATAATTTTTTTTTTTTTTGAGACGGAGCCTCGCCCTGTCTCCCAGGCTGGAAGTGCAGTGGCGCGATCTCGGCTCACTGCAAGCTCCGCCTCCCGGGTTCACACCATTCTCCTGCCTCAGCCTCCCCAGTAACTGGGACTACAGGCGCCTGCCACCACACCTGGCTAAATTTTTTTTTGTATTTTTAGTAGAGATGGGGTTTCACCGTGTTAACCAGGATGGTCTTGATCTCCTGACTTCGTGATCCACCTGCCTCAGCCTCCCAAGGTGCTGGGATTACAGGCGTGAGCCACCACGCCTGGCTCACGGTGATAATTTTTATTTTTATTTTTCTTGTATTTCCATCCAGTGCACTCATAGTAGTAATTTGATACTTATTGTTGAATTATTCTACTAATTTCTGCATCTCCTATTAGAACAAAGCTCCTTGACCACAGATATTGTGGTCCTCTTCACTCACCATATGTAACAACTTGGTGCTTAGCCTTTAACCAGTCTGAAAGAACAAAGCATTTAAGAAATGTGATTTCGGCTGGGTGCGGTGACTCACGCCTGTAATCCCAGCACTTTGGGAGGCCAAGGTGGGCAGATCACAAGGTCAGGAGATCGAGACCATCCCAGCTAGCAGGGTGAAACCCTGTCTCTACTACAAATACAAAAAAAATTAGCCAGGCGTGGTGGCAGATGCCTGTAGTCCCAGCTACTCAGGAGGCTGAGGCAGGAGAATGGCATGAACCCGGGAGGTGGAGCTTGCAGTGAGCCGAGATCACTCCACTGCACTCCAGCCTGGACGACAGGGTGAGACTCTGTCTCAAAAAAAAAAAAAAAAAAAAAAAGAATTGTGATTTGACAGTATCTATTACAATATAAAATGAGCATAGGAGTTGACTGAGCAACTTCTTTATTTCCATTTCTAGAAATAAAATATAAAACTTGTTCACAACTATGCAAAAAGAACTACAGGCTGTGGCTCACACGTATAATCCCACTTTGAGGGGCCAAGGCAGAAGAATTGCTTGAGCCCAACAGTTTGAGACGAGCCTGGGCAATATAATGGGACCCCATATCTATTAAAAAAAATTCTCCAGACATGATGGTGCATGCTTATAATAGTCCCAGCTACTTGGGAGGCTGAGACAGGAGAATCACTTGAGCCAAGGAGATTGAGGCTGCAGTGATTGCACCACTGCACTCCAGTCTAGGTGACAGAGGGAGACTCCATCCCAAAAGAAAAAAGAGGGCCAGGAGCAGTGGCTCACACCTGTAATTACAATACTTTGGGAGGCCAAGGCGGGTGGATCACCTGAGGTTGGGAGTTTGAGACCAGCCTGACCAACATGGAAAAACCCTGTCTCTACTAAAAATACAAAATTAGCTGGGCATGGTGGCATATGCCTGTAATCCCAGTACTCCGAAGGTTGAAGCAGGAGAATCACTTGAACCCGGGAGGCAGAGGTTGTGGTGAACTGAGATCACGCCATTGTACTCCAGCCTGGGCAACAAAAGCGAAACTCTGTCTCAAAAAAAAAAAAAGGAGTACATCCAAGGGTGTTCACTGTAACACTCTTTTTTTTTTTTTTTTTTTTTTTTTTTTTGAGACGGAGTCTCGCTCTGCCGCCCAGGCTGGAGTGCAGTGGCCGGATCTCGGCTCACTGCAAGCTCCGCCTCCCGGGTTCACGCCATTCTCCTGCCTCAGCCTCCCGAGTAGCTGGGACTACAGGCGCCGCCACCTCGCCCGGCTAGTTTTTTGTATTTTTTAGTAGAGACGGGGTTTCACCGTGTTAGCCAGGATGGTCTCGATCTCCCGACCTCGTGATCCGCCCGTCTCGGCCTCCCAAAGTGCTGGGATTACAGGCTTGAGCCACCGCGCCCGGCCTGTAACACTCTTTATAATTGTGAAAAATTGGAAACAGATAGCCAGGCACAGTGGCTCACACCTGTAATCCCAGCACTGGGAGGCCGAGGCGGGTGGATCACAAGGTCAGAAGTTTGACACCAGCCTGCCCAATATGCTGAAACACCGTCTCTACTAAAAATACAAAAATTAGCCAGGCATGGTGGCATGCACCTGTAGTCCCAGCTACTCAGGAGGCTGAGGTGGGAGAATTGCTTGAACCCGGGTGGCGGATCTTGCAGTGAGCTGAGATTGCACCACGGCACTCCAGCCTGGCTAACAGAGTGAGACTCCATCTCAAAATAAAACAAAATAAAATTGGAAACAGATGACTTGCAATTGGAGACTGCTCAAATACGATACATTTATACTGTTAGAAACTCAGAAGGGTTACAGCACTGTCAAAAGGGCAGGCTCTGGATTCAGATGGCTAGGGTTAGTATTTTAGCTTGGACTGGCATGGTGGCTCACGCCTGTAATCCCAGCACTTTGGGAAGCAGAGGTTGGTGGATCACTTTAGGTCAGGAGCTCGAGACCAGCCTGGCAAACATGGTGAATCCCCGTCTCTACTAAAAATACAAAAATTAGCCAGGCATGGTGGTGAGTGCCTGTAATCCCAGCTACATAGGAGGCTGAGGCAGGAGAATCGCTGGAACCCGGTAGGTCAAGGTTGCAGTCAGCCATGATTGTGCCACTACACTCCAGCCTGGGCAACAGAGCTAGACGCTGTCTCAAAAAAAAAAAAAGAATTTTAGTTTGATCACTTCTTTGTGAAATGGGGATAGTAATAGCACCTTCTACTAAGTGAAAAAAGCAGCAGAATGATATTTGCAATAGCCTGTTACTAATGAAAAGCTTTGTGTAAATGTGTATGTGGATAGCTACAAATAGAGACATGTACTGAATTTATTTATTTATTTATTTTTTAAATTTTTTGAGACAGAGTCTCTCGCTTGTCACTCCAGGCAGAGTGCAGTGGAGCCATCTCAGCTCACTGCAAACCTCTTCTGCCCTGAGTTCAAGCAATTCTCCTGCCTCAGCCTCCTAAGTAGCTGGGATTACAGCATGCATCACATGACCTGTTTTTTTTTTGAGACAGAGTTCGCCTCTGTCAGCCCAGGCTGGGAGGCAGTGGCATGTGATCTCACCACTGCAAGCCTGGCCTCCCGGTTTGCCATTCTCCTGCCTCAGCCTCCCGAGTAGCTGGGACTACAGGTGCCCCACCACCTCACCGGCTAGTTTTTGTATTTTTTGCAGAGACGGGGTTTCGCACCGTGTTAGCCAGGATGGTCTCCATCTGACCTGGATCCGCTTCTGTCTCCGGGCCCCAAAGTTGGGATTACAGGCTGAGCCACCCGCCCGGGCCTTTTTTGAGACAGAGCCTGTCCCCCAGGCTGGAGTGCGCACGATCTCGCTCACTGCAAAGCTCCTCAGCCCCGGTTCAATGCATTATTTTTTCTTTTTTGAGATGGAGCTACTCTGTTGCCCAGGCTGGAGTGCAGTGGTGCGATCTTGGCTCGCTGTAACCTCCACCTCCGAGGTTCAAGTGATTCTTCCTGCCCCAGCCTCCCGAGTACTTGGAATGACAGGCACGTACCACCATGCCCGGCTAATTTTTGTATTTTTTAGTAGAGACAGGGTTTTGCCATGTTGGTAGGCTGGTCTGGAACTCTTGACCTCAGGCGATCCACCCACCTTTGCTTCCCAAAATGTTGGGATTACAAGTGTGAGCCACCACGCCTGGCCCCTATCCTATTTTTATCACTTGAGTATATCCCAAATACCTTTCCTTGTCAATAGGTGCCTTAGTACGGCATTTTTTTTCCCCTTTTTTTTGAAGACAGGTTCAGGCTCTGTCCCCTAGGCTGGAGTGCAGTGGCCGGATCCCTTGCTCACTGTAGCTTCCACCTCCTGAGTCTTAAGTGATCCTCCCACCTCAGCCTCCTAAGTAGGTATATAAGCACATCCAGCTAACTTGTATTTTTTGTAGAGATGGGGTTTCACCGTGTTGCCCAGGCTGGTCTCCAACTCCCAGGCTCAAGTGATCCACCTGCCTCGGCCTCCCAAAGTGCTGGGATTACAGGCGTGGGCCACCACGCCCGGCCAAAACATTTTTTTTTTTTTTTTTTTTTTTTTTGTAGACATGGAATCTCACTATGTTTCCCAAGCTGGTCTCCAACTCCTGGGCTCAAGCGATCCTCTCACCTTGGCTTCCCAAAGTGCTGGGATTACAGGCTTGAGCCACCATACCCCACCACCCAGTATGATTTATTTTATTTTTTTTTGGTAAAGTGAAAGCAAGTTTATTAAAGAAGTAAATAAACAAAGGAGACCAGGAGCGGTGGCTCACGCCTGTAATCCCAGCACTTTGGGAAGCCGAGGAGGGCGGATCACGGGGTCGAGAGATCCAGACCATCCTGGTCAACATGGTAAAACCCTGTCTCTACTAAATATACAAAAATTACCATCCGGGTTAACACAGTGAAACTCGCCTGTACCAAAATACACAAAATTTACCGGCCGTAGTGGCGGCGCTTCGTAGTCCCAGCTACTGGGGAGGCTGAGGCAGGAGAATGGCGCGGAATTTGGGAGGCGGAGCTTGCAGTGAGCCGAGACGCCACCGCACTCCAGCCTGAGCGAGAGAAATGGTGACCGTCTCAAAAAAAAAGAAAAAAAAAATTAGCTGGCTGCTGTAGTGTGACGCCAGTTCCAGCTACTTGGTAGACTGAGGCAGGAAAATCACTTGAAGTCTCGGGAGGTGGAGTTGCAGAGCTGAGATAGCGGCTCTCCCACTGTACTCCAGCCTGCGAGCAAGACTCACTAAAAAAAGGAATTGCTACCCACAGGCAGAGCAGTCCCACCCGGAATTTTTTTTTGAGGACGGAGTCTTAAACTCTGTCGCCTTTAGTTGGGAGTGAGCAAGGCCATCTCTGCTCACTGCAACCTCCGGGCCAAGCCGAAGTTCAAGCAATTGTCCTGCCTAAGCCTCCCAAGTAGCTGACTACAGGCTCGCCATCATGTCGGAAGCACTTTGGTTTTTAGTAAAGCCTGCTCTCACCATGCTGGTGTGGCTAGTCTCGAACTCCTGACCTCGTGATCTGTCCTCTTCGGCCTCCCAAAGTGCTGGGATTACAGGCGTGAGCTACTGTGCCCGGCCACCCGGCATGATTTTCAATGGCTTTCTACATTGTATGGTTTGTTATTGTTGCTTTGTGACAGGGTCCATTATCACCGATGCTGGACTGCAGTTGTGCAATCTCGGCGCACTGCAGCCTTGACCTCCTCGGCTCAAGCAATCCTATATCACCTTAGCCCCCTGAGTAGCTGGGACGCACAGGCGTGTGCCACCTCGCCCAGCTAATTTTTAGGTTTTTTTGTTTGTTTGTTTGTTTTTGTTTTTTTGTAGAAAGAAGGAGGGGTCTCACTACATCAAATTCTTGGGCTCAAGCGATCCTCCCACCTTGGCTTCCCAAAATGCAGGGAATGCAGGCATGAGCCACAGCGACCGGCCAGCACAGGTGTCTTAAATGCGTATATACGCGAGTCCAGTATGGTTGGAAATGATTTGATTTGTTGTCTATGGAATTGCACACCCTGGAGCCTTCCTAACATCAGCGGCTTCACATTGGCATTTCCACTGTGGTGCAGCAACAATCTGAGTTCTAGCCACACCATTTGACAACCGGTCCCAGAAGGTAACTGGAAGTCATGATGACAACTCCTATAGTGTGAAAAGAAACTGCAAGCAAGGCAGTTAACCTTGCACGTTGACGGTAAGTCGAACTGGGCGGCGAACGAGGCCGCGGCGGGGGAAGCGAAAGCGTGGTATGGTTGCGGCTCTGGGGCCACCCGGCGACCGCCTCGGGGTGTAGGCAGAAATTCCCGGCCCAGCTCCCCTCAGACCAGATAACGGCCGGGAAACAATGGTTCTTTAGACATTCCACCGACGCCAGGATGTCTTCTCCGTGCCCGATCCCGGAGTACACAGTGAAATGACAAGGCGGTGAGAAACGCGTTGGTTAAGAACATCTCAATGGGAGACGCTGGTAGGCGAACGGTGGCTCCAGACGCGGTCGGCACCTGCCGTACCCTAGTCAGACTATGGGTCAGAGAGCTAAATTGCAAGGAGGCGGCGCTAAAGAGCCCTCTAACCAGGAGCCAGTCGCGACCTGAGCGACCGTGGGTCGACCCCGATCCGGAAGTGACGCAACGGCGCCAAGTACTTCCGGAGCTGCGGGGACGACTCTTCTGGAGGAAGCAGCACGGGCTTGACCGGCGTCGGCCCGCCGCCTCTGCCGCCGCTTCTCCCCAATCCAGTCCCTCTGGCCCGGCCTGACTCGGTCTGGCTCGTCCGGGCTCAGCGGCCGCGAGGCCGCAGCTCCCGGTAAGTGCGCAGCGCACGTCGCGGCGTTGTTTACTTTGGCGGGCAGCTGGGGGGGCCTCTCAGCCAGCCTCCCCGGCCGGGCCGGGACTCCGCCTTCGCCGTCGCCCGGGAGGCCCGGGCACCCCCCACCGCCGGTTCGCTGTCCGAGCATTACCCGCCGTCAGCGGAGGGACCGCCGGGCGCCCAGCGTTGTCTCTGTCTTTTTTCCTCCCGCCGTCTTCTCAGCTCGCGGAAAGGTCAGAGGCCACCGCCTCTGACCAACCAGCGCCGGCACATCTAGGCCCTCCCTGTCTGGCGCGGCGGGGAAACGCACGGCCTCGGGGCTCCCCGCTCGAGTCCTGTTTGGGAGCTCTCGCAGCGCTGCCCGCGCGGTTTAACGCCCGCCTGTGGAGGCTATCCCCAGCTCGTGGGCTCCGCGTCCGCGCGAATATCCCGGAGCCCGCGGCCCCTCGGGATGTGCGGCCCCGGAACTGTGTCGCCGCCTCGCCTGAAGCTGCTTGGGCGGCCGCGTTCTTGGATGACTTCGCCTTCGTACTGTTCATTGCCCAGTCCCATAGAACTTTCTGTCATAGCGACATTTCTATACCTTTGCTGTTCAACATGATAGCTATTAGCCACACGTGGCCGTTAAGCATTTGATCTGTAGGCTAATGCACCTGAGAAACTAAATTTTAAATTTTACTTAATTTTTAAGTGTAATTAAATTTAAATAACCGCATGTGCCTTGTGGTCACCGTATTAGAAAAGACAGATATAGAGTGTAGGATTTTGAAACGAAATTGCTGATTTCTAGTTTTGTGCCAAGTAGTTTTTCTTCGGAGGTGTAGTTAGGAATGACCATTCAGCGCTAGTGATCATATCTGGAGTAAACGTCATCAGACTCACTAAAACTTATGTGTTCTGTGCGTGGTCAGCAAGCCCAGGATGGTTGTCAGGTCCCCTGAACATGTGACTTTGGCTCTGGAGGAATTTTTTTTTTTTTTTGGTGGGCGGGACAAAGTTGCTGTCACCAGACTGGAGTGCAGTGGCGGCGATCACAGCTAACTGCGGCCCGGACTTTCTGGGCTCAGGTGATCCTCCTTTCTTAGCCTCCCAAGTGGCTGCGACCACAGGCATGTACCACCATACCTGACTAATTTTTTAAATTTGTTGTGGGTACAGGAATCTTAGTAGGTTGCCTAAGCTGGTCTTGAACTGCTGGGCTCAAGCGATCTTCCCGCTTTGACCTTCTAAAGTGCTGAGATTATAGGCGTGAGCCACTGTACCTGACCCTTAAAATTTTTTTTTTAGAGACAGGGCCTCTGTTACCTGGCTCGTTGGAGGGCAGTGGCGTGATCATGGCTCACTGCAATCTCCTGGACTCAAATAATCCTCCTCTCTCAACTTCCTGAGCAGCTAGGACTACCGGCGTGTGCCACCATGCCCTACTAATTTTTTTGTTTTGTTTTGTTTTTGAGACGGAGTCTTGCTCTATCGCCCAGGCTGGAGTGCAGTGGCCGGATCTCAGCTCACTGCAAGCTCCGCCTCCCGGGTTTACGCCATTCTCCTGCCTCAGCCTCCGGAGTAGCTGGGACTACAGGTGCCCGCCACCTCGCCCGGCTAGTTTTTTGTATTTTTTTAGTAGAGACGGGGTTTTACCGTGTTAGCCAGGATGGTCTCGATCTCCTGACCTCGTGATCCGCCCGTCTCGGCCTTCCAAAGTGCTGGGATTACAGGCTTGAGCCACCGTGCCCGGCCATGCCCTACTAATTTTTAAGACTTTTTGGTAGAGACAGCATTTGGCAGTGTTGCCCAGGTTGGTCTTGAACTCCAAAAATAATGTCTATTATGCCATTTCTGTCTGGGATGTAGGGATAATATTTAAGTTTCAAAGGAAATAAAAATGTTACTGTCAGTTATGTTACTAAAGAAATACATACTGTTGGCCGGTGATACACGCCTGTCATCCCAGCACTTTGGGAGGCCAAGGTGGGTGGATCATGAGGTCAGGAGATCGAGACCATCCTGGCTAACACAGTGAAACCCCATCTCTACTAAAAATACAAAAAATTAGTCGGGCGTGGTGGTGGGTGCCTGTTGTCCCAGCTACTTGGGAGGCTGAGGCAGGAGAATGATGTGAACCCGGGAGGTGGAGCTTGCAGTGAGCCGAGATTGTGCCATTGCACTCCAGCCTGTGCAACAGAGCAAGACTCTGTCTCCAAAAAAAAAAAAAAAAAAAGTACTGTCAGGACAAGATCACTTTTTACTTTTTATTTATTTATTTTTTATTTTTAGACGGAGTCTTGCTCTGTCGCCCAGGCTGGAGTGCGGTGGTGCGATCTTGGCTCACTGCAACCTCCACCTTCTGGGTTCAAGCGGTTCTCCTGCCTCAGCCTTCTGAGTAGCTGGGACTACAGGCGCACGCTACCACGCCCAGCTAATTTTTGTATTTTTAGTAGAAACAGGATTTCATCGTGTTGGTCAGTCTGGTCTCCAACTCCTGCCCTTGTGATCTGCCCACCTCAGCTTCCCAAAGTGCTGGGATCACAGGTGTGAACCACTGTGCCCGGCCCACTTTTTCAAGTAGAATTTGGATATTTAACTTTGAGATGATTAAAAATTAAATTTTCATTTAAATCTGTACCTAGAACACTTAGTATGAAATGGTGTTCTTTTTTTTTTTTGGAGGGAGTGTGGAGTTTTCCCCACCTAAATATCTGGTTGGTAAGAAGCCTGTGGGCAATTTCTTTTTTTTTTTTTTTTGACGCGGAGTCTCGCTCTGTTGCCCAGGCTGGAGTGCGGTGGCACAGTTTTGGTTCACTGCAATCTCCATCTCCCAGATCAAGCAATTCTCCTGCCTTAGCCTCCCGAGTAGCTGGAATTGCAGGTATGCGCCACCATTCCTGGCTAATTTCTGTGTTTTTTGTAACGATGGGGTTTCACCATGTTGCCCAGCCTGGTCTTGAACTCCTGAGCTAAAGCCATCTACCCACCTTGGCCTCCCAAACCAAAGTGCTGGAATTACTGGCGTGAGCCACCACACCTGGTCCTGGAACTTTTTTTGTTTTTGAAGACAGGGTCTCACTCTGTTGCCTAGACTGAAGTGCAGTGGCGTGATCTTGGCTCACTGCAGCCTCAGCCTCCTGTGCTCAAGATCCTCCCACCTCAGCCTCCCAAGTAGCTGGGACTACAAGCATGTACCACCACAACATTTATGAGTAATGTGACATAAATGAGCCACAACAGCATAAGTAAAGTGAGATCTGAAATATTAGCATTATTCTGTGTTAGATTACCACAGTGGTGGTGATTTTATAGTAAAAATTCAATTTTAAGTCAGTTACAATTTGCTTTGTCAACATCTACATAACATTTAGGATTGAAATTGTGGTAGTTGCTGTAGAGAATCTGAAGGACAGAAGTATTGGAGTGAAGAAGCGGCCTTTCAGCTGGGTGAGGTGGAGGTTACAGTGAGCTGAGATTGCAACACTGCACTCCAACCTGGGTGACAGAGGGGAGACCCTGTCTCAAAAGAAAAAATAAACAGTCTTCCAAACTGAGAGAGAGAATTGAGGTTAAATTATTCCTACCTGTTTACTTAGAATACTTTTTTTTTTTTTTGGAGACGAAGTCTCTTGTCACCCAGACTGGAGTACAGTGGCGCAGTCTCACCTCACTGCAACCTCTGCCTCCCTGGTTCGAGTGATTCTCCTGCCTCAGCCTTCCGAGTAGCTGGGATTACAGGTGCCCGCCACCATGCCCAGCTAATTTTCGTATTTTTAGTAGAGATGGGGTTTCGCCATGTTGGCCAGGCTGGTCTTGAACTCTTGACCTCCGGTGATCCACCTGCCTTGGCCTCCCAACATGCTGGGATTACAGGCATGAGCCACCATGCCTAGCTGAATACTTTCTTTTTTTAGAAGGTCAGGTAACTCTTGTCAGTGTAATTATGACATGGATTTTTGTTGGCACTTAAAAGAAGATAATTAATTTAATAGTTACTGTCCCTTGTTACTTGTCCTTTAAAATACCTTTGCTTTAAAAAAAAAATAAACTTACAAAAGCAGTATGCCAGTTTTAAAAATGTAATTCTTTTCATTTTAGATGGAAGTCATATTACGTAGAATACTTGGGTGACATCTGCCTGAGAGATCGCCAAGAATTACAGGTATCTTTAATTTAAAGATTAACTTTTTCTCCTAAAGAAAAAACACCATAGTTTTAGTTGTGATTATATGGCTCTGCCATGCAGAAGAGTTTGTTAAAAGTCAAACTGCTGGCTGGGCATGGTGGCTCATGCCTGTAACCCCAGCACTTTAGGAAGCTGAGGCGGGTGGATCATGAGGTCAGGAGTTCGAGACCAGCCTGACCAACATGGTGAAACCCCATCTCTAATAAAAATACAAAAAAAATTAGCTGGGCGTTGTGGCGTGCACCTGTAGTCCCAGCTACTCGGAGACTGAGGCAGGAGAATTGCTTGAACCCGGAAGGCAGAGGTTGCAGTGAGCTGAGATTGCGCCACTGCACTCCAGCCTGGGTGACAGAGCGAGACTTCTCAAAAAAAAAAAAAAAAAAAAAAAGGTCAGACTGCAAACATTATTTTTATTGCCCCATAATTAATAGGGCCTTTTTTTTTTTTTTTTAATTTTTAGAAATGGGAGCATTTATAGTTAACATATCAACTTAGATATACTGATTTTTTTTTTTTTTTTAATTGGAGTTTCCCTCGTGTTGCCCAGGCGGGAGTGTAATGATGCAATCTTGGCTCACTGCAGCCTCCACCTCTGGGGTTCAAGCAATTCTCCTGCCTCTGCCTCCTGAGTAGCTGGGATTACAGGCATGTGCTATGATGCCCAGCTAATTTTGTGTTTTTGGTGGAGACTGGGTTTCTCCATGTTGGTCAGACTGGCCTCAAACCCCTGACCTTAGGTAATCCACCTGCCTCAGCCTCCCAAAGTGCCGGGATTACAAGTGTGAGCCACCGTGCCTGGCCAATATTTTTATTACATAAAAATGTGACTCTATGCTGGGCACAGTGGCTCTTGCTTGTAATCCCAGCGTTTTGTAAGGCCAAGGCAGGAGGATCGCTTGAGGCCAGGAGTTTGAAACCAGCCTGAGTAACGTAGTAAAACCCTGTTTCTACAAAAAATAAAATTAGGTATGGGCGTGGCATATGCCTGTAGTCCCAGCTACTCAGGAGGCTGAGGCAGGAGGATCTCTTGAGCCCATGAGTTGGAAGCTACAGTGGGCCATGATCATGTTTTTATATCCCAGACTGGGTGTCAGAGTGATACCATATCTCAGGACTCCATAGTGTTTTAGACTGGTTACAAATTCTTTTTCCTTTTGGTAGACATGGGTCTTGCTGTGTTGCCCAGGCTGGTTTGGAACTCCTGGTTTTGAATGATCCTCCAGCCGCAGCCTCCCTAAGTGTGGGCATTGTAATACAGATGTGACCCACTGATACAGATGTGAGCCACTGTACGTGGGCCTTTTTTTTTTTTTTTTAAGGAGAAGAGCATTTACTTGAATTATTATTATTATTTTTGGAGACAGAATCTCTCTCTGTTGCCTAGGTTGGAGTGCAGTGGAATGATCTCACTGCAGCCTTGACCTTCCAGGCCCAAGCAGTTCTTCCATGTAGCCAGGACTACAGACGCATGACCACTATGCCTGTCTTATTTTATTTTATTTTATTTTATTTATTTGTTTATTTTATTTTTTTTTTGCGACAGTGTCTCACTCTGTTGCCCAGGCTGGAGTGCAGTGGCACGATCTTGGTTCACTGCAACCTCCGCCTCCCTGGTTCAAGTGATTCTCCTGCCTCAGTCTCCCAAGTAGCTGGGATTGCAAGTGTGCACCACCATGCCCAGCTAATTTATTTTTTATTTTTTTATTTTTTCAGATTGAGTCTCGCTCTGTTGCCCAGGCTGGAGTGCAGTGGTGCAATCTCAGCTCACTGCAACCTCCACCTCCCAAGTTCAAGCAGTTCTCCTGCCTCAGCCTCCTGAGTAGCTGGGATTACAGGCGCATGCCACCATGCCCAGCTAATTTTTGTATTTTTAGTAGAGACGGGAGTTTCACGTGTTAGCCAGGATGGTCTCGATTTCCTGACCTCATGATCTGCCTGCCTCAGCCTCCCAAAGTGCTGGGATTACAGACATAAGCCACCGCGCCCAGCCTAATTTTTGTACTTTTAGTAGAGATGAGATTTCACCATGTTGGCTAGGCTGGTCTCAATCTCCTAGCCTCAGGTGATCTGGCCATCTCGGTCTCCCAAAGTGCTGGGATTATTTTTTTTTTAATGTGTTGTAGAGACATGGTCTCACTAGGTTGTTCAGGGGGGTCTTGACCTCCTGGCCTCAAGGGATCCTCTCATCTCAGCCTCCCAAAATTCTGAGATTATACTTGTGAGCCACCACACCTGGCCCTCAGTCTTTGTTTTAGATTATGGTTCGTTGTTTTTTTCCGGACAGATTACCTACTTCAAGTAGATTTTATATTTGCTTTTGTATTTAATCAAGATTTGTTTAAATAAATTGTTTACATACTATTAAATCCAAATGCTCTTGGACTTTAAGGTTCTATTAGTTTTAGATTTTTTTTGTTTTTTGAGATGGAGTCTCGCTCTGTTGCCAGGCTGCAGTACAGTGGCAGGATCTCGGCTCACTGCAATCTCCAGCTCCCTAGTTGAAGTGATTCTCCTGCCTCAGCCTCCCAAGTAGCTGGGGATTGCATGCACGTGTCACCATGTATAGCTAATTTTTGTATTTTTAGTAGAGATGGGGTTTCACCACGTTGGCCAGGATGCTCTTTGATCTCCTGACCTCGTGATCTGTCCACCTCGGCTTCCGAAAGTGCTGGGATTACAGGCGTGAGCCACCGCACCTGGCCTAGTTTTGGATTTAAATCACTAGTTGATATTGTTCCTTGCAGCTCATCAGATGAGATAGTAGTTGTGTAGAAAAGGATTGGCGGCGGTGAAACCAGGCCTGTAATCTAGCACGCAGGCTGGTCGAATCCGCGGGTCCGGGAGATGAGCCATCCTGGCTAGCTGCGATTGAAACCCGTCTCTACTAAAAATACAAAAACTAGCGGTGAGGTGGTGAGCCTGTAGTCCCAGCTACCGGGAGGCTGGAGGCAGGAAGAATGGTGTGAACCTGGAGGAGCTTGCAGTGAGAGCAGCCACTGCACTCCAGCCTGGGTGACACTGTATGAGACTCCGTCTCAAAAAGAAAAGTTAATGGGTGTTTGCCACAATCTTCTGTGAGTTGAAGTTAGGATTTGTGACTGTTTCGCTTTCTCAACTAGTATTCTCTTTTCGTTTATATGTAATTAACATTTTACTGTCTGCGGCTTTTCTTTTTTGAGATGGAGTTTCCCTGTTTTGTGTGTGTGTGTGTGTGTGATGGAGTTTCGCTTTTATTGCCCAGGCTGGAGTGCAGTGGTGCAATCTCAGCTCACTGTAACCTCCGCTTCCTGGGTTCAAGCGTTTCTCCTGCCTTAGCCTCCCTAGTAGCTGGGGTTACAGGTGCCTGTCACCATGTCCGCTTAATTTTTTTGTATTTTTAGTGGAGACAGGGTTTCACCATGTTGGCCAGGCTGGTCTCGAACTCCTGACCTCAGTGATCCACCCATCTCGGCCTCTCAAAGTGCTGGGATTACAGGCATGAGCCACCACACCTGGCCGATGGAGTTTCACTTTTGTCATCCAGGCTGGAGTGCAGTGGTGCAATCTTGGCTCACTATAAACTCTGCCTCCCGGTTCAAGTGATTCTCCTGCCTCAGCTTCCCAAGTAGCTGGGATTACAAGTGCATGCCACCACACCTGGCTAATTTTGTATTTTTAATAGAGATGGGGTTTCGCCATGTTGGCCAGGCTGGTCTTGAACTCCTGACCTCAAGTGATCCACCCGCCTCAGCCTTCCACATTGCTGGAATTACAGGCATGAGCCACCACACCCGGCCAGTAGAACTCTTTAAACCTGAAAGTTCAGTCAGCTTTGCAGAGTAGAGGAGGATGTTGAAGACCTATGTGTTTTTTTTGTTTTTGTTTTTCTTTCTTTACCAACTATGCACCTGTCTTTCAGACACCTAAGAGTAATGTCTGTGAAACAGTGGTCTTCTTTTTCTACATATTATAGCGGGAAGTGTTCCTATTTATGTACTGTCTGTATCAATACTAATGGAAGAATGATACGCAAAATTTTAAACTTTGGTAGTTAAACCTTTATGTCGCCTCCCCTCTGGGCGGCCAGCTATGGGGATGTGCTTCTCCCTTAAGGACTTTGGGAAGAATAACAAGTTCATTGGAATTTGACTTTCTGACATGGAGCAGATGGCCTTGCCCTGTCATGCCAGGCCTTTCATGTGAAGTTACCATTTATCAGCTGCTTCTATCTCTCCAGGGAAGGATTTCCCTTTGATAGGCCTGGGCCAGGGGGATGATGGTGAGATTCCCCATGTGATACCAGAGTTGGAATAAGCTATAGTGAGATTAGGGCCAGGACTGTCCCATTTTGATTCTTGAACTGTTTCTGTTACTACTTGTCGTGGGGAAAAAGTAACACTTTTTTTTTTTTCCTCCCTTAGAAGACAAAAATACTAATGCATTTGAGAAATCGGTAGTTTTAGGGGGAGGGGGAAAAAGCAACTGCTTTCCTGATCTGCAACTTGGCTGGATGCTAAGATGTCAGTGGACATGAATAGCCAGGGGTCTGACAGCAATGAAGAGGACTATGACCCAAATTGTGAGGAAGAGGAAGAAGAAGAGGATGAAGATCCTGGGGACATAGAGGACTATTACGTGGGAGTAGCCAGCGATGTGGAGCAGCAGGGGGCTGATGCCTTTGATCCCGAGGAGTACCAGTTCACTTGCTTGACCTACAAGGAATCTGAGGGTGCCCTCAATGAGCACATGACCAGCTTAGCTTCTGTCCTAAAGGTGAGCAGTGTTGTAAACTCCAGTGTAATCCCCCTCCAGTTAAATCTAAGGATGAGCTGTTGTTAATTAATGTCTCCTCCAGACTAATTGAATGGCCTTGTAGCTTGAAACCAAATGTATGTCGTCATCATTTGGACATTTTGTTACATTTGCTTTGTTTTCTAATATATGCATATTTAAGGTCCTCAGATTCCCAAATTAGTAAGAATTAGAAAGGAGGGGTGGGACAGATTCAAGAAAGATGTACCATACCAGAAATGTATAGTAGCAGAATTGCACAACTTTGCACTTGTTTCAGGAAGTGAGTTTTCAAGAATTTTATGAGGTTGATACAATAAGCATCAGAATCACCATCTTCTGTATGACTGTGTTTGAGTGACTGATAAATGTCTTGAGAGTATCCAGATCCCTCTGGTTTGCCCTGAATAATCATTGCCTTTGGGCTAATGAGCTCATTTGTTTCATGTACTGATTTTAATATATTTTTCTTATAGCTTGTATTTCATTGATTTAGGGGGTGTTAGTATGGGAATTGTAAAGAATGAACAAAGTTGATTATTCCAGCAAGCATTTTATTTTTTAACACGTAAGCTAAAACATACCTTTGGATGTCTTGCACCTTAGGCCAGTTATTATCCTCATTATTTATATTTTTTATGATCATTTTGACAGTTTCCCAGCAAGCATGTTTCCTTCTCTAACACTGGCCATTATGGGAAATTGGAAATATTTCTCTTACTTTAGTGTTTTTGCTAATCTTTTTTCATGAATTCTTTTTTTTTTTTTTTTTTTTTTTGAGACGGAGTCTCGCTCTGTCGCCCGGGCTGGAGTGCAGTGGCCGGACCTCAGCTCACTGCAAGCTCCGCCTCCCGGGTTCACGCCATTCTCCTGCCTCAGCCTCCCGAGTAGCTGGGACTACAGGTGCCCACCTCTGCGCCCGGCTAATTTTTTGTATTTTTTAGTAGAGACGGGGTTTCACCTTGTTAGCCAGGATGGTCTCGATCTCCTGACCTCGTGATCCACCCGTCTCCGCCTCCCAAAGTGCTGGGATTACAGGCTTGAGCCACCGCGCCCGGCCTTTTCATGAATTCTTATATGAATTTTGTTTCTGATTAAATTTGAGGTCAAAAGGGCACCTTGGCATGATGTCAACCAAATAAATTTTATTGGTACTTAAACAGAAGTAACTAAGGTGTGCCTTGTATGATTTCTATAAAATTTGCTTTATCTACTAGTTTAGGGATTTTTTTTCCCCCCAGATGGTTGGCAAAGGTTAATATCTTGGATTTAGATACTCAGATCTTTATTAGCAACTGGCTGGAAGCTGAAAGCTAAGGTTTTTTTTTTTTTTTGTGATTCATTTCTAGAAGTGATTGTAGACTTCCTCTCTTGTGCTGAGCAGAAAACTCTGAAGAATGGGGACCTATGGATCCTCTGGGTGTGGAATTTCTGCACTATGGCTATAGCAAAGCTGCTGGACCCCTGCCTCCAGAGGGCATTTCCCTGATAGGAAACAATAATCGGGTTTTTCTTCCTCACCATGCACACCTCTCTCTTGTTGATCAATAGTTTCTTTTGCTTTAGTCATACTGTCAGGTTATATACAATGTTGGTATTTAAAATAAGAAAAGGATATGTTCATAATGTTAGGTTAGAAAAAATAATATTAGGAATTATGTAGTGTGTGACTCTGCTCTGGACAGTGTCAGTTGACCAAGTTCACAAGGATGTTCCTGTCTATACACAGGAATTCTCAGATTGTCAAGCCCTCTGTATTGGCTTTTTCTGCCTTGCTAGAGACAGCTGAGGGGCCCAAGCACCTGTCCTCCCTCCCTCCCTCCCTCCCTTCCTTCCTTCCTTCCTTTTTTTTTTTTTTTTTTTTTTTTAATTGTGGTAAAATATATGTAACATAAAATTTACTGTTTTATATTCTTCCTTCTTATACATGGTCAGCCTCCTGGAAAGCTTTCCCTTCACCACCTCATCTCTTACTGCCCTTAGGGGTCCTCAGAGTCTAGCTCGTGCTTTCTCTGAGTCAGTTTCCTTGAGAGCCCCTAGAGCACAGTGGCCATGCCTGCCTTTGATCTGTGTCCAAACAATACAGCTCGTTTATTTTTTTAGATTATGTACTGCAGTCTTCTGACTGCTTTACGTTTTAACTGTTCACACATTTTGGCATGATCTCTCCAACTAGATTGTCAGTTCTTGGAGAGCAGTAACTGTCTTGTACCTTATCTCCTCCATCATTCTTGTCACACAATTTCATCTACAGTAGGTATTGAATAATTGCTTGGATACTTGTTGATTTTGTTTATTGTTGGTGATAGTAGCAGCTGCTGCTATTGGTGTGAGTTAGATTTCCTAGTCCCTGATACATTTTCTTTCCTATTGGAAATGAATTGAAAGGGTATTGATCTGGCCTTTAAGACTGAGAAGAGTAAGAGCAAAAAGAACTTGGAACAGAGATGAAGGAATAAATAAGAGAAGGAAGAGAGCTGAAACAGTATGAAAGGGTTAAAGAGAAAATGGATCAAAGAGGAAAATAATCCACAAAAATTTAGATGTTGATAGAAGACAGAGTTTGTCTTTTCCCTTCTACACTTCACTGAAAAACATGTTAACACCATTTACTTTCTGGGGCTGGGCAAAAAAAGGTTGTGGCTCTTTTGGTTGGCTTGACTACACATAAAGGAACTCTGGTGTTTTAAGTGGTTCAGGAACCTGACCAAAGAAACTGGACAGAAAAGCAGCTTGGTCAAGAGTAAAGGAGAAGAAATCATATACAGTTTTTTTTTTCTTTGAGGCCAGATGCAAACTAGCATTGTTTTTATTTATATTTTTAAAATTATATTTTAAATACAAAAATTAGCAGAGCATGGTAGCATGTGCCTGTAGTCCCAGCTATTCAGGAGGCTGAGGTGGGAGGATCACTTGGGCCTGGGAGCAGAGGTTGCAGTGAGCTGAGATTGCCCCACTGTACTCCAGCCTGGGCTATAGAGCAAGACCTTATCTCAAAACAACAAAAAAAATTTTTTTTTGGTAGAGATGGGGTCTTGCTATGTTGCCAAGGTCTTAAACTCCTGGCCTCAAGCCGTCTTCCCACCTCAGCCTCCCAAATTCCTTTACAAGCATGAGCCACCACTCCTGGCCTGTTTTTATTTTTGTAATTAATAATTTTTGAGGATGAGAGGGAATAATTTAAGTGCTTAGTTTACCTAATGGTGTTCCGGCTACTCTGGTTCTCTTGTTGCACATGTCTCTGAAAGTGTGATCAATAGTGACAGTCACCCAGATCACTGCTGATGTCCCATTGCTCGTAGTGCTGATTGCACAATTCTGTGGCATATTGAAATATTTAATTTTTTTCACATAATTTAGGTTCTGTGGCTTGTAGAAGATGTTATGTGTGTATGTAATTGAAAATTATAGTCCTACAAATTCTAGTCTATGAGTAAAAACTATCCAAGTTTGAGGAGTAGCTTAAATTTTTTACTTGATTCTCATGTCTGTGTACTCATTTTGTGTGTCCAGGCAGTTGCATGTGGATGATTGATAGCATATCATAAAGTTAAGCCTTTCACTGCCATTTGGGATTTGAAGTCTCTTTTTAAAAATTATTTTTAAAAAAATTTTTAGAAATGAGCTCTTGCCCTATCTCACAGCTGGAGTGCAGTAGCATGATCACAGCTCACTGCACCCTCAAACTCCTGGGTTCAAGCTATCCTCCCTTCTCAGCCTTCCAAATAGCTGGGGCTATAGGTGCCTACAGCTAATTAACAAAAAATTGGCCGGGCGCGGTGGCTCAAGCCTGTAATCCCAGCACTTTGGGAGGCCGAGACGGGCAGATCACAAGATCGGGAGATCAAGACCATCCTGGCTAACACGGTGAAACCCCGTCTCTACTAAAAAATACAAAAAAGGCCGGGAGCGGGGGCTCAAGCCTGTAATCCCAGCACTTTGGGAGGCCGAGACGGGCGGATCACGAGGTCAGGAGATCGAGACCATCCTGGCTAACATGGTGAAACCCCGTCTCTACTAAAAAGTGCAAAAAAATAGCTGGGCGAGGTGGCGGGCGCCTGTAGTCCCAGCTACTCGGGAGGCTGAGGCAGGAGAATGGCGTAAACCCGGGAAGCGGAGCTTGCAGTGAGCTGAGATCCGGCCACTGCACCCCAGCCTGGGCGACAGAGCGAGACTCCGTCTCAAAAAAAAAAAAACAAAAAAAAAAAACAAAAAACTAGCCGGGCAACCTGGCAGGCGCCTGTAGTCCCAGCTACTCGGGAGGCTGAGATCCGGCCACTGCATTCCAGCCTGGGCGGCAGAGCGAGACTCCGTCTCAAAAAAAAAAAAACAAAAAAACCCCAAAATATTTATTTTGACCGGGCATGGTGGCTTACGCCTGTAATCCCAACACTTAGGGAGGCCAAGGCGGGTGGATCACGAGATCAGGAGATCAAGATCATCCTGGCTAACACGGTGAAACTCCATCTCTACTAAAAACACAAAAAATTAGCCGGGTGTGGTGACACGCCCATGGTCCCAGCTACTTGGGAGGCTGAGGCAGGAGAATGGTGTGAACCCCGGGAGGCGGAGGTTGCAATGAAGCGAGATCGCACCACTGCACTCTACCCTGGGTGACAGAGTGAGACTCCATCTCAAAAAATAAAGAAAAAATTTTTAAGTGGACTCAAAAAGCTGCAAAAAAAAATTTTTTTTAAAGATACAGAATCTCACTATGTTGCCCAGGCTGATCTCAAACTCCTGGCCTCAAGTGATCCTCCTGCCTCAGCCTCCTGAGTTAGCTGGGTAAAGTGTCTTAAGTAGAAAAATCACAATTTTCAGCCGGGCTCGGTGGGCTCACGCCTGTAATCCCAGTACTTTGGGAGGCCGAGGCGGGTGGATCACGAGGTCAGGAGAGCCCTGGCTAACACAGTGAAACCCCATCTCTACTAAAAATACAAAAAATTAGCTGAGCGTGGTGGCAGGCGCTTGTTTGTAGTCCTAGCTACTCGGGAGGCTGAGGCAGGAGAATGGTGTGAACCCGGGAGGCGGGGCTTGCAGTGAGCTGAGATCGTGCCACTGCCCTCCAGCTTGGACAACACAGCAAGACTCCGTCTCAAAAAAAAGAAAAAAATCACAATTGTCTGGGACACTGGATTTCTAGTTTAATGAGGGCCCTGGTGTCAGAGGGTAACTTCCTGTATGTGTTCTGGGACCAGTCTATGAGTAAAGTCATTATTGAGAGAGGAAGGTGCCCAGAAAATCAGATCAAGGGCTCAGGATAGAGAACAGAGAAAATACTTATCTGTTACTGAGGTAGGGAAACTTGGTATTCAAATAGTGGCAAAACAGAAGCATTATTTGAGAATGAACTATCCTACACAAATAACAAATGGAATAGTCAAATGAGATTAAATGATTGCCAAGTGAGGTGTTGTATTGTAGGAGGAGGGGATCTCTAGGGAATAAGTATTTTTAGTGATCATGTATGAGTCTTTAAAGAAAACAAAGTTACCTTTTTCTACACTATATTTTTATAGGAGGCTTATACAAAGATTATTTTATTGTCTTTATAGATGAAAGAGGTCCTTCTTGTAACCATAAGCATTTTTATTACAAAATATACAGTAGTTAGCCAATAATTTTTTTCAGTTATTCAGTGAGTCCTTTTAATTACCATTCCATGGAACTCTTGAGATATTTGCTGACAAGCTGCTCAGGAAGCAGCTCAGCCTTGGTAGAGCCCCAGACAAAGCCCAGGCAGGATCATGACTGTGGAGCTGGCTTTGGTTTGTGATGGGTCAAGAGTCTCTTTCTCCTTGTGCCCTCATCTTAGCATCATGTTAAGGGTATGGGCAGGAGAAGTGCATATTGTTCAGGGACCCACCCCATTGCTTCAGGAGGGGAAAGAAGTAGGCCACTTTGAACTAGATCTAGTCCAGGAGGTGTAGTGAGCTACCTGAGCTTTGTGTTGAGGCCAGAGGACCTTGAAGGTGGTGTAGAAGGGCAATGCAGGTTACAGAAGTCCTGGCTCCATAGGGCAATGGGCATGGGATTGGGAGGGTTATCTTCTGGGCTGGAATGAGGGTCAGAGATGTATAGGTAGAAAGGAGGATTATGATTGTAGCCTCAAGCATCTTTACTGTTGGAGGAAAGGAATAGGTTTTGTAACCTATAGGAATAGGTTTTTATGGGACTTTGTTTGTTTGTTTGTTTGTTTTTTGAGACAGCATCTCACTCTGGCACTCAGGTTGGAGTACAGTGGCACGATGTTGGCTCACTGCAACCTCCACCTCCCAGGCTCAAACAGTCCTCCTACCTCAGCCTCCCAAATAGCTGGGACCACAGGTGCGCACTACATGCCCGGCTAATTTTTTTTTTCTTTTTCTTTTTTTGTATTTTTGGTAGAGACGGGGTTTCGCCATGTTGCCCAGGCTGGTCTCAAACTCCAGAGTTCAGACGATCTACCGACTTCAGCCTCCCAAAGTGCTGGGGTTACAGGCGTGAGCCATCGCACCCGGCCTAGGATTTTAAATAGGTATTTAAATAGGTTTTTAAAACTTATTCAGCGCATGTGTGGCATAGTGAACTATATTGCTCACTTTTTTTTTTAGCTGAGACGGACTCTTGCTCTGTCCCCCAGGCTGGAGTGCAGTGGCGTGATCTCGGCTCACTGCAAGCTCTGCCTACTGGGTTCACGCCATTCTCCTGTGGCCTCCCGAGTAGCTAGGACTACTGGCGGCCCGCCACCATGCCCAGCTAAATTTTTTTGTATTTTTAGTAGAGACAGGATTTCACCTTGTTAGCCAGGATGGTCTTGATCTCCTGACCTCGTGATCCACCTGCCTTGGCCTCCCAACGTGCTGGGATTACAGGTGCGAGCCACTGCGCCTGGCCCTGTTGCTCACTTTTTAAGCCTGTTTCCCAGATACGATTGGAGGAATATGCCAATTATTACAAGTGTTTTTACTACATTTCTTCTTGCTTTATGAATTGCTGTATCAACTGCAGCAAAGCTGTGAAGATATTTCCTAGAACACTCTATTCTGCCATACTCTTTTGTGAATTTGTTTTAAAATCTAGTGTTTGCTCTTTAGCAAAATGTGACTGGAAAATCTAAGATTCTGCTGTGGACAATTTTTCCCCTTTGTGGATGAATAGTAATGAGTTGTCAGGGCTTCTGACTCTTAAGTGCCGAAGTCTGTATAGTCCTGTGTTCAAAACAACCTGGCTTTTTTGCCCTTTTCACTTGTAACATGATCAATTGGTGTTCATAACAACAAAGTACCTTATTTTAGCCATTTTCTTAATTGGTACTAACTACTTACATAATGCCAAGTTAAAAGATAACAAGTATCTGGTGAAAACTTTAATTATTAAATCGATTTTCTTTTATTCTGATATAGCTGAATTTTAAGATCATTCTATTTTTATTTACTTACAGTCATTAATTGACGAATAATCGTTTTTTTTTGTTGTTGTTGTTGTTGTTGTTGTTATTGTTGCTACTACTCATGGGAAAGTATCTTCAAGCTGGGCCTGGTTACACTGAATGTTTGTGTGCTGAGCGGCCCTCTGATTTCTATTTTTGTGATCTGATGTGAGCTCTTTGCATACCTCTATCTAAGTAGAACTTAGGTTAAATTCCTGCATTTCAAATAGCTGGCTGTTAATAGGTTCGTTAACATATTTCACAGTGTTTTAGTCTGGAAGTCTAAGGTGTGTTTACTGATGTGTAAATTCATTTTTTAAAGGCAATGAGAAATGTCCAGAGTGACATTGAGAATGGCCTAAATAAAAATGGTGCAAAGTTGTCCTTGTCTTGCCAGCTTAGAAAGGTTATTGTCATCGCTGTGTACCTGATACCATACAAAACATGCTCATCAGCTTCCAGAAAAGAAGCTCTTTATCAGATTCAAGGCCAGCTTTCATTCTAGTCTTTTTGTTTGCTTTCTCTCTACCTCAGGAACCATGGAAGTCATGTGTAATCAAGGGATGATACGGTATTTGTGTTTGTTATTTTTTTTTGACGTTTATATTTTAATCTTGAGTTTATAAATTTTTTTTGTCAAGATGTTACTATAATATTTAAGAAAATAGTATCATTCATGTTTTCATTAACCTAAAATAAGTTTTCTTCCTTACTTATCATCCTTCAGTTCTTGTCCATATTCATATGTAGCATTACTGTTCAGCAATTCATTCAACCAATATTGGATATTTATTGAGAACCTACTATGCTTCCTGTTATGTTCCTATGCCAGGCACATAACAGGAAAAATAACTGAACAAAACAGATAAAAATCTCTGCCCTGGTAGACATTGCATTATAATAATCAGTAGGTACATGTATTTTATGCATTCTGTTTTTTTCATGTATATTTCAAACATTTCCCCGTTTTTACTTTATTCTCACAAATACTTTAAATGGCTGTGTAGCATGCCATCTTGTTTTTGAACCGTAATTTGCTTAATCTTTCTCCGTTGGGCAATTAAGTGAGTACCTATGTATTACAGTTGTTGGGGGACTGGTTACATTGTTGTGAATGTCTTTATGGATATGACTTTTGTGTCTGATGGGCCTTGTCCAGAGTCTGGGCTAGTTGTCACATGATTGGGTTCCAGTCCCATTTTTTCCATTTAATATAATATCATCTCAGATAAGTCCCTCAGCATCTCTATGCTTGAATTTCATCATCTGTAAAATAATGATGACACCTCCTTCACAACATTAAATGTGATGATGATGCAGATAAAGTGCCTGGAACATGAATGTTCAAACCGATTTTGCTTGGTCATAGTAGAAGTGGGGCAAAAGCGGAGGGATGGGAATATTTCTTGTCTTGGTTCCTTAAAACACATTCTCAGGGTTGTGTGTCTTGAATCATAGGGTAGGAGGCTACACATTGAGGATGGTTCTGGACAATATATTGCTGACTGGTGCCTCTGAGTGTGCATATGATATTGGGTCATATACTTTGGATTATTTTACCTTCCCCTAGAGCCTCTGGTTCCCTTCTCCTGGGGCCCACCGAAAGAAAAGCAAAAATAACACAAAATGAACTTTGAATTGGAACCAGGAAAAAGATACAGGGAAATAATAGCTTGTCTGTACCTGTATTTGTGGTTGACTACAATGTTTGATCTTATGCCTATGTTAATAGCACTACTTAGTGTTCACTTGTTTTGGGGGTTCTTGTTCTTGAGATACCTCCGTACTTTGATTTTGCCTTGCTCCAATCTAATTATTTATTTACTTATTTATTTTTTGCTTTTTCTTTGCCCTTGCTGCTCTAGGAAAATTTGAAGGATTAGATTTGTCTTCCCCGAAGAGGGAAGAATTATAGGAAAGATTTGAAAAAGGTGCAGAATGAGGAGCATTTTGCTCCTCCTGAAATGTATCTGCCCTACTTTATTTCTTAAACTGACATGAACTGTCAAAACATGAAGTTCCTTTTCTATCACAAATCTTTATAAACATTAATAATTTCCAGCGGGCACAGTGGCTCACGCCTGTATTCCCAGTACTTTGGGTGGCAAGGCAGGCAGATCACCTGAGGTCAGGAGTTCAAGACCAGCCTAGCCAACATGATGAAACCCCATCTCTACTAAAAATACAGAAATTAGCTGGGCATGGTGGTGCATGCCTGTAGTTCCAGCTACTTGGGAGGCTGAGGCACGATAATCGCTTGAACCTGGGAAGCGGAGATTGCAGTGAGCTGAGATCGCACCACTGCACTCCAGCCTCGGCAACAGAGCGAGACTGTGTCTCAGAAAAACAAAAACAGACCAGGCACAGTGGCTCAACGCCTTTAATCCCAGCACTTTGAGAGGCCGAGGCGAGCGGATCACGAGGTCAGGTGATTGAGACCGTCTGGCTAACACGGTGAAACCCCGTCTCTACTAAAAATACAAAAAATTGGCCGGGCATGGTGGCAGACGCCTATAGTCCCAGCTACTTGGGAGGCTGAGGCAGGAGAATGGCGTGAACCCGGGAGGCAGAGCTTGCAGTGAGCCGAGATCGCGCCACTGCACTCCAGCCTGGGCGACGAGCGAGACTCCATCTCAAAAAAAAAAACCATGAATGATTTCACAGTAGTGACCATGTTATTGACCATAAACAGAGAAAAATACAGGCAGGATGAGCAAGAGGTTTGTTTGGAGATTTTAACAGGAAAACAGAGCTGTTCTTATAATTGTGAAGAAAGTGTGGTCTCTATCTGGAAAAGTTGTTCTCTTTGAGTAGCAGTTTCTTTTCCTGGTCAGCTCTACCAGCTCTCATGTCTTTTATTCCTTATTTTAGGCCGGTAACAGTCTCTTTAATTCTGTCGCCATCCTTTCCAGAAGTCTGTAGATAACCTTACCTCTTTTTACAAGAAATCTTTCTAATGCCGTCAAGCTTGGTTTCCTGGATTCTCTATCTTAATTGTTAGTACCACCATCCATCAACCTGGAAATAGAGGATTGACCCTCTCCTTGTTTACGTGAATCCCTCCCGGATCCCCAATCTGTCACTCTTGCCTCTGTACCACTATGCTTGTTTCTTGGTGTGTACTTACAATGTTTACCAATTAGTTATAAGCTAGGATATAAACTCTTTGAGATAGAGGTCTATATTTTTTCTTTACATAACAGCACATAGCGGAAATGCCTGGTTATGTTATGTTCTTAGTAAGTGTTGCTTTTTAATGTGTCTAAGCCCAGGCCAATAAATGCACAGTTGAAAATTTAACTCCAAACCTCTACTTCTGTGTGCTCCAGTTTGTAAACAGAAGACATTCTCTTCAAAGTACTTTTTCCTGAAGCCAGCTGACCTCCAAATAAAGGTGGTATAAACCTGGCTGGGTGCGGTGACTCACGCCTGTAATCCCAGCACTTTGGGAGGCCGAGGTGGGTGGATCCAGAGATCAGGAGATCGAGACCAGCCTGGCCAACACAGTGAAACACCGTCTCTACTAAAAATACAAAAAATTAGCCGGGCGTGATGGCAGGTGCCTGTAATCCCAGCTACTTGGGAGGCTGAGGCAGGAGAATCGCTTGAATCCGTTAGGCGGAGGTTGCAGTGAGCTGAAGTCATACCACTGCACTTCAGCCTGGGCAACAGAGTGAGACTCTATCTCAAAAAAAAAAAAAGATGGTATAAACCTAACAGATATATGATTCCCAGCTTATGGTATATATCAGAATTAGTTTTAGCAATTCTCATATAGAAACCTGAACTTCATATAATTGTAATGAAACAATCTAGGCACAGTGGCTCACACCTGTAATCCCAGCACTTTGGGAGGCCGAGGTGGGCGGATCACTTGAGGTCAGGAGTTTGAGACCATCCTGGCCAACATGGTGAACCCTGTCGCTACACAAATATAAAAATAAGCTGGGCATGATGGTAGGCACCTATAATTGCAGCTACTTGGGAGGCTGAGGCAGGAGAATCGCTTGAACCTGGGAGGCAGAGGTTGCAAGGTTGCAGTGAGCTGAGATCATGCCACTGCACTCCATTCTGGGCGACAGAGAGAGACTCCGTCTCAAAAACAAAAACTGTGTATATATATATATATACACACACAGAATCTCAAGGGGCTAGACCAAGGCATTTTACATTACATTTGCGTGGAAGTGCAGGAAAATTGTAAAATGGTTTGGGTTATTCAAGTGAAGAGGGAGGAGTGCTTGCTTTCTTTTGACTACTGAAAGGACGTGTCCAGCATTTGGAGTGTACTGGTTTTGTAACAGTAGAAGTAGGATATAAATTGCTCAGCTATACTTGCAAGTTGGATAGGCTTCCCATAGTCTTTTTGATGTCTAAATGTAACTTTATATTTCATTAATTTTCAAGAGAAGGTCTAGCCCCTGGGGTGGGGGCTATCTTCTTTTCCCCTGGCCCCACCATCAGCACTGGTCCTCTGCGAGGTTTTGAATTTGAAAATATATGATATTTTATATCCTGCCTTTTTCCTTGGACCTGGGCAAAGCTAAGAGGAAGAAACAGCACAACTCAGTTTGAGCTTAGGAGTGGTTTTGGCAAGACTCCTGTCCTCACTCCTTCCTAATCTTCTCAAAAGAGGCTTCAGGTGACTTGGAAACTACTGGACAAATTCCATTCTAACTTTTTAAAAAATTTTTTTCATATTTTTCCTTTCTCTCCTAACTGTCAGTACATATGAACATTCTAACTTATTTTCATGTGTGTACAAACCAACTTTTTAGTGTTTCCACTGTGCAAAGTCCTACTGTATTTTATGATCTTGTTTAAAAGAGAAGTTTATTTAGCAATAATTATAAAGAAATGAATATTCTTTAGTGAAAAAAAGATAAAAGTGGGTTCTATGCCCTTTTTGATGATGAGAAACAGGGGTTCACCATGTTGACCAGGCTGTCCTTTTTGATGATGTAGAGATGACTAATGGTATCTGTAATCTTAAATACAATGTGAATTTTATGATACTGTAGTAGAATACACCAGATTTTCTTTTGCAAATTTATTAACACTGCTACTTCAAGATGGTTGGCTGCACATGCCTTTGCCCCAACCCTGCTTCTTCTGTTTGTTTTGGTATTTAGATGTCTGTTTAGTTTTATTTGCAATAGCCAAAAACTGGAAGCAACTCAGTATGTGAGTTGCTCAAACAGATGAATAAACAAACAGTGGCATATCCATAGAACTGCATACTTCTCAGCTCAAATAATGAGCTACTTATGTAAGCATCATTGATAAAACTCAAAAAAAAAAAAAAAATGCCACATGAAGAAACCCAAAGGGGAGAGACAAAAACTTTATATGTCAGTCATATAAAATTCTAGAAAATGCAAACTAATCCATCATAAAGTAAATCAACAGTTGTCTGGAGGACCAAAGAGAGCAGGAGGAGAGAGATTATTAAAGGGGATAAAGTAAATTTGGGAGTGCCCTTCCATTTTTAAATACCATGAAAATGAAAGTAAAGGCACATGTAAATTAATATTAACAAACAAAATGGGTTGGAGTGGGGTGTTGTATGGGGACATCATTGCAAAATGTGAGCCAGTTTGTCCAAATTTTGAAAAGACCATGGACTCTGAAATGACTGATGAATGCTGGAAGATAAGTGCTGCAAATGGGGGGATTAATAAAAAAGCTGTATATAGACTAGTCATCCCTGTCCCCACTGAGTCTTTAGACAAAAAAAAAAACCAAACCTACATAAAAACAGAAGAAACTTATTTAATTTTTTAAGACAGAGTGTTGCTCGTCCCCCAGGGTGGTGTGCAGTGGTGTGATCTCAGCTCATTGCAACCTCTGCTTCCCAGGTTCAAGCAATTCTCCTGCCTCAGCCTCCTGAGTAGCTGGGACTACAGGCATGCTCCACCACACTTGGCTGATTTTTGTATTTTTAGTAGAGATGGGGTTTCACCATGTTGGCCAGGCTGGTCTTGAACTCCAGACCTCAGGTGACCCACCTGCCTTGGCCTCCCAAAGTACTGGGATTACAGGGGCGCCTGGCCAAAACCCTTATTTTTAAGAAATGAGATAAACTGGAGAGAAATAGGACCCTTAGAGTGTGAGATTTGGCTGATCTCATTTATCATCCGGGGGCCCTTGAGTCTGGAGTAATAGCTATCTCTCGTCGATCGCCCTAAAATGATATGTTCTGTTTGTGTACACAGAGCTTAGGATTCATTTTCCTGGCCCCTCTTCCCTTTAAAAATTTGAAATAATAATCAGCCGGGCACAGTGACTCACACCTGTAATCCCAGCACTTTGGGAGGCCGAGGTGTGCGAATCGTGAGGTCAGGAGATCAAGACCATCCTGGCTAACACGGTGAAACCCCGTCTCTACTAAAAATACAAAAAAATTAGCTGGGCATGGTGGCGGGCTTCTGTAGTCCCAGCTACTCAGGAGGCTGAGGCAGGAGAATGGCGTGAACCTGGGAGGTGGAGCTTGTAGTGAGCCAAGATCGTGCTACTGTGCTCCAGCCTGACTGACAGAGACTCCATCTCAAAAAAAAATTTTTTTTTTGAAGTAATAATCACATAACCTAAAACTAACCATTTAAAGTATACAATTCAGTGGCATTTAGTACATTCACAATGTTATGCAACCATCATCTTCATCTTGTTCCAGAACATTTCATTACCTCAAAAAGAAACCTAGGCTGGACGCAGTGGCTCACACCTGTAATCTCTGCACTATGGGAGGCCGAGGCAGGCGTTAGAGACCAGCTTGGCCAACATGGTGAAACCCCGTCTCTACTAAAAATACAAAAAATTATCTGGGCATGGTGGCAGGCACCTGTAGTCCCAGCTACTCTGGAGGCTGAGGCAGGAGAATGGTGTGAACCCGGGAGGTGGAGCTTGCAGTGAGCCGAGATCGCACCACTGCGCTCCAGCCTGGGCCACAGAGTGAGACTCCTTCTCAAAAAAAAAAAAACAAACAGCTGGGTGTGGTGGCACACATCTGTAATCCCAGCTACTCGGGAGGCTGAGGCAGGAGAATCGCTTGAACCCGGGAGGTGGAGGTTGTGGTAAGCTGAGATTTTAAAAAAAGAGAGAGAGAGAGAGCACAAGTGAGCCAAGTCCGGATGCGGTGGCTCACTCCTGTAATCCCAGCACTTTGGGAGGCCGAGGCGGGCACATCACTTGAGGTCAGGAGTTCTAGTAGGTGGGATTACAGGTGCCTGCCACCATGCCCAGCTAATTTTTTTTTTTGAGATGGAGTTTTGCTCTTGTTGCCCAGGCTGGAGTGCAATGGCACAATCTTGGCTCACTGCAACCTCCGCCTCCCAGGTTCAAGCCATTCTCCTGCCTCAGCCTCCCGAGTAACTGGGATTACAGGCACATACCACCATGCACAGCTAATTTTGTGTTTTTAGTAGAGATGAGGTTTCTCCATGTTGGTCAGGCTGGTCTCGAATTCCTGACCTCAGGTGATCTGCCCACCTCAGCCTCCCGAAGTGCTGGGATTACAGGCGTAAGTCACCATGCCTGACTCTAATTTTTGTATTTTTAGTAGATATGGAGTTTCACCATGTTGGCCAGGCTGGTCTTGAATTCCTGACCTCAGGAGATTCGCCTGCCCCGGCCTCCCAAAGTGCTGGGATTGCAGGTGTGAGCCACTGCACCCAGCTGATCTCTTCTTTTTCAAATAACTTAAAGATCTCTCTGCCTTTAATATCTACCCCCTCCTTTACTTCCACTTTTTATTTTTCTGATACATCCGCTAAAAGCACCACTTTGATTATTTTGCTCTGTTGAAAAATTTAAAGTGGATTCTCCAGGCTCCAGCCTGATCTCCTTATTGTTCCTCTCCCTAACTCATATACCTGATTTTAGCCTCCTCCAACCTATTGTCAGCATCTCCGCCCTTCTTGCAACCCTCGAGAGACTGCTAAGCCCTCCAACTTTTTTAAACCTGTCTCAGAGAAGCTGTGTCTGGCCTCTCCTGTATCCCTGTGTATCCCTGAGGGCTTGGAAGGCCTTGGCACCTTCATACGCTCTTGCGGAGGATGTGGGTGTGGTGACAAGTCTGGACCACAGGCACACCGGAGACAGGCAGAGAGTGATGTTGGCGTATGGGACCTAATGCTAACACAGGTATTGTTCCAGGTTCTTAGGTGTGGAGAGAAGGAATCAGTCAAAAAAATTTCTGCCCTCAATGGGCTTTCATTCTATTCCTGTTTATGTAGTTTTATATAAACAGAAAGGTTATAAAAATAAGGTTATATGTTTCTAGCGTAAAGGGGTAGCTAAGGAAAGCAGTCGATGAGGTACCAGCTCTGTCATTGAAACATGCTGTTGGAATCTGGCTTTTTCATTAAGATATGCTGGCCTCTGAAGTGCCCTCCTTTTGGAGAAGATGGTACTACCATCTTATTGGTAGTACTTGGATATTACTACCTAGCTGGTTATTTGATATTCCCTCCCTTTGCCTTCTCACGGTAGCAGTAGCTGAGACAGAGCATTGTTTCAAGTAATTTTTGGACAGGATGGGCTGTGGCTGCAGGAATGGACACAGCTTTTAGCCCTACTCTGTGCAGCTCATTTGATATCACCTCCTATCTGCATTTCTTTTGGTTGGGTTTGCTGGACATAACCTGCCTATGTGGCATTCCCCTGGAAGTCTGTTGGAGTTCTAGAAGGGGCAATAACCAGCCCTTTGTACTAAGTACTTCTCAAAAAGTTTCCATTAAATGCACCCTAAAAGATATGCTGGCTGGGATTAACTTCACAATAATCTGGAGGGAGGAGGGGAGGGCTGGAATGGAGGCATAGTGGGTCTGGCCACCAGCTGGGTAATGGGTTTCATTATACTTTTCACTTTGGTAGATGTTTGAAGTTTTTTGTAATTAAAATATATACCCTTACGGTCAAGGAGTGATTACTTTAATATTTTTACATTATTATATTTTGTATAAATAACCTTATATTGAGTGAGGTCTTTGGTTTTTTTAGTATTGATTTTGATTATTAGAGTCCACAGCAGTTAGGACTGAATCAAGGTTAGGCTGGTGAGAAGTCTTCAAATTTGTGTTTATTAATCAGATTTAAAAACATATATAACATTTGGGTACTTCAGTTACAAGTCAGCCCTCCTTCCATGTCCCTGTAAAGAAAAGTGGAATGGGCAAAATTAGGATCAGGTGCCAGAGAGTGGGCCTTTTAGAGGCTGAGGATATTTAGGTGTGAAGTATGGGAGAAATGAAATCCTACCACTTAAATTAGACTTCAGGGGTGAGCCTGGTTTAGGGTCAGAAGCCCTATGAGACTGACTACCACCACCACTACTGATGCTAATTTTGCCCCATTGTAGGCTGGTGTTTACTTACTGCTTTATCTTTGTGCTTTAACCTTCTTTCTTCCTCTTGTCCCTTTAGTACTTTCTTGCCTCCCTCCGCATCATCCCTTGCCCCCCGCCCCCAGACCCATATCCATCCGTCTTGATCTCTTTAGGCTGATTTTCCTGTATCATGTCCCATTCTAGCCCAGGCCCAGAAGCTGGCCCACAGTTCACTCCCTTTCTTCATTTCTGCTTTTTAATGAGTGACCACTAGTGTTTGTTAACAAAAGTGATTGGACCACGAAATGGCAGGCTGAGGCATGAAGACCCATTCATGTAGCCTTAAAAGATTTCAGGCAGTTGGCAAGCAAGAATTTTAAATAAAAATTGAAACTACCACCTGTATTTTTTCAGGCCGTTGATGCTCACTGCCATCAGCTGCATCCTCCCTATGGCACTGGTAAGTGTGGGAAGGGCTGGTGACAGTTTTGGTGGGCTGCTGGATTTCTTTTTTCTGGGGGAAAAGTCTATTTGCAAGCTATGTTGTTAACTTGTCCTTGAGGGCTGGAGAGCTTGAACCAGCTAGAGAAGACTAAAAAGATAAAGAAGCAACTGATCATGTTCATGGATATCCTTGGGCAACTATTGTCAGGAACAGGGGCTATTTTAGCATGTGCCTTGATCCGTATATAAAATTAGTATGTTCTGTGCACTATTTTGAATAATAAACATGCACTATCCAAGTGCTCTGGGGTGTCAAATAATAACTGTTAAATTTCCTGGAACTTGCAAAACATTTTTTCTGAAAATAGATATTGGTTGTGTACTAGAAAGGGTCCTAAATGTCATATGTGCTTACCATTTCCTTCAGTAGCAGGAATTTATCTCTCTCTAATATTTTAAGTTCTTTGTGGTCAGGGCACTCAAATGTTTGTTCCAGTGACTAATTTAAACTTCTGGTAGAGACTTGCTTGAATGCGGTGGAGGGGAAGGGACTTGGTAGAAATCGGAAAATAAATTGTGGCTGTTATTAACAAACTTCAGGTGGACTTGGGATTTGTGATCTGAAAAATGATATCACAATCTGCTTGCAGTGAATAAAGTTGAAACAGAAGTTGGGCAGCAAGTCACAGAATTGCTAGTCTAAGCCCACAAGCAAATTGCTATTGGAGTTGCCTTACTTAAGATCCTGAAACCCTGCAGCCGTCTCCTTGTAGCAAGTGGGTCAGAGGACACAGAGATTCAAAGTTTTATCTTAATAAAGTAGTCTCCATTCTAAGCTGACAGTTTGATTTCAGTTCTGTAGTCTTTAACACCTTTAGACTGTGGAAGAAAGTGCCTCCAGAACAAAATGCTGAAATTGTAGATTTGCATGCTGCTAACCATGTCAGTAACAGCGACTAAATCATTCATATTCACTTCATTACATCTCTGTGAGAAAATCTTAGCATTATTGGCCCACAGCCTGGATTTCCCCCTGGTCTTCATCCTCCATTCCTCAGCCCTGCTTGTGAAGCAGGCATAGAATTGTGTGACACATTTACTATGTTCTTCATTTAAAAAGCAGAAAGGAGAACTTGACTCCCAAGCAGCTGTCTACTCTAGGTTTCCAGGCCAGTGTAACCAAGTGGTAACTACTGAACATGTTTTGAGGGCCTGTGTCAGATAGTATTTTCCAAAGGTCATGAAAAAACACATTCTGTCATCCTCTATAGTATATGCATTTTAGAGTTTCAGTCAAAAACAGACTATAGAGCATGACAGAAGGTGTTTGCTCATGACCTTTGGAAAATACAAATGACCATAAACAAAGTCCTTTTTGACATGCATGTAACACATGCTTTCTGAAGTAAAGATCTGGAAGCCATTTGAGAGTATTGACATTGTAAATGCAATGGCAAAACATAGCCATATTGGATTGAGGGCTACGGGTAATGCAGAGCAGTGTGTAGGGTAAATGAGAACAGAGGAGAGAGAGCTCACTTCAAGCTGGAAAGAGAGCTCCCCAGTAGCGTCTCACCCATTGTGGTGCAGGTTTGGAGGACTCAGGGAAAGTGGGAAGATGGGCTGCACTTAGTCTCTGCTCAGACCCCATCTTTGACTCTGTGAAAACCTTCTCTGGACTACCCAGAAACTTGAGGGTACCCTTCACTCTTCAATAAACTTTTTGCTTGCCCCCACTTCTCTACCTTGCTCATACACTTTCCTTCCCTAGCTCCCGGTAAAATGAGAGAGTTCTTATCTTTGGGGCTAATGTTCATACTAAGGGTCAGGCACAAATGTGATTGCCCAAAGATAGTCCGGGGAGTGAGAAGGCAGGCCTAAAAGCTGTGCCTGTGGAAAAGTGATATTTAAGGAGCTGACTGAATGGGAGCAGAACATCCAGTGGAATACTCAGAAGCCTTGGTCAGGGAGATCAAGAAAGCCAGAGAAAGCTGCACATGGTGGCTCATGCCTGTAATCCCAGCTCTTTGGGAGGCTGAGGTAGGGGGATCACCTGAGGTCGGGAGTTTGAGACCAGCCTGACCAAAATGGAGAGACCCCATCTCTACTAAAAATACAAAATTAGCTGGGCGTTGTGTAGCGCATACCTATAATCCCAGCTACTCAGAGGCTGAGGCAGGAGAATCGCTTGAACCTGGGAGGTGGAGGTTGCGGTGAGCTGACTTCGCGCCATTGCACTCCAGCCTGGGCAACAAGAGCAAAACTCCATCTCAAAAAAAAAAGAGGAAAAAAAAGAAAGCCAAAGAATATGGTAAAGTTATCAGCATTATAGGTCTATATGGAAATGACTTTATACTAGCACTATTAGACTGTACTCTATAGTGTATATGGTCAGCTAACCTTAGTGAAAACTGTGTTAAAACTGTATAGCAGAATTTGTTATTCTGAGGATTATAAATAAAAAGTCAAAGTATACTATCTGATGCAGTAATGTAAGGGTCAACCCTTCGTATATTGTGACATTTGATAATGTGAGTGATTGCCATTGAATTAAATTTGACAAACTTTCCGCCCTTTTATTATGAAAAATTTTAAAGAGCTTTGAATAATTGTACAGTGGACATTCATATACTGTACCATCTAGATTATATAATTGCTAATCTGTTGCTGCATTTGCTTCATCATTTATCTGTCCATCAGTCAACTCATTTTTGAAACAGCTCTACTGAAGTTTTACGTGCCATTAAACTCATCCATTTTATTCATTTTATTTTATTTTATTTTTTTTTGTTTTGAGACGGAGTCTTGCTCTGTCACCCAGGCTAGAGTGCAGTGGCGCGATCTCGGCTCACTGGAAGCTCTGCCTCCCAGGTTCACACCATTCTCCTGCCTCAGCCTCCTGAGTGACTGGGACTACAGGCGCCCACCACCACACGCGGCTAATTTTTTTGGATTTTTAGTAGGGATGGGGTTTCACCGTGTTAGCCAGGATGGTCTCGATCTCCTGACCTCGTAATCTGCCAGCCTCGGCCTCCCAAAGTGCTGGCATTACAGGTGTGAGCCACTGCAACCAGCCTTCTTTTTTTTTTATTTTTTGAGACGGAATTTTTGCTCTTGTTGCCCAGGCTGGAGTGCAATGGCACGATCTCGGCTCACTGCAACCTTTGCATCCCAGGTTCAAGCAATTCTCCTGCCTCAGCCTCCCAAGTAGCTGGGATCACAGGCTTGTGCCACCACGCCCGGCTAATTTTGTATTTTTAATGCTAATTTTGTATTTTTAGTAGAGATGGGGTTTCTCCTTGTTGGTCAGGCTGATCTGGAACTCCCAACCTCAGGTGATCCACCAACCTTGGCCTCCCAAATTACTGGGGTTACAGACGTGAGCCACCATGCCCGGCCCAACTCATCCATTTTAAAGTGTACCATTATTTGAGTTTTACTAAATGTAAACAACTATGTAGTCATTACCACAGTCCCAGTTTTAGAACATTTCATCACCTAAAATATTCCCCTGTGTTCATTTACAGTTGATTCCCGTTCCCAAGTGACTGCTGATCTTCTGTCTCAATAGTTTTGCCTTTTCTAGCAATTTCATACAATTTGAATTATATAATATGTAGTCTTTTGTTGCCTGGTTCTTTCTCTTAGCTTAATGGTTGAGGTTCATCCATATTGTATCATGCATCAGTAGTGTGTTCTCTTATATTTGCTGAATAATGATTTTCCATTGTATGGATATGCCACATTTTGTTTACCCATTCATTTATAAGTTGATGGACATTGGGTTGTTTTTAATTTTGGGCTACTACACAGTATGCTGCTGTGACCATTCATGTCCAGGGCTTAATATGGCCATGTGTTTTCATTTCTCTTGTATAGATATCTAGGAGTGGGATTGCTGGGTCACATGGTAAGTGTATGTGTAACTTTTTTTTTTTTGAGACGGAGTCTTGCTCTGTCGCCCAGGCTAGAGTGCAGTGGCGCTATCTCAGCTCACTTCAAGCTCCACCTCCCGGGTTCATGCCATTCTCTTGCCTCTCAGCCTCCTGAGTAGCTGGGACTACAGGCGCTCGCCACCATGCCTGGCTAATTTTTTGTGTTTTTGGTAGAGTTGGGGGTTTCACTGTGTTAGCCAGGATTGTCTCGATCTCCTGACTTTGTGATCTGCCTGCCTTGGCCTCCCAAAGTGCTGGGATTACAGGCGTGAGCCACCGCGCTCAGCCATGTTTAACATTTTAAGAAATAAACTGTTTTCCAAGGTGGCTCTACTGCTTTACATGCCTACTGGCATTATGTAAGGGTTGCAGTTATAATCATTCCAGTGAGTGTGAAGTGTAGTATCTTGTGGTTTTAATTTGCATTCCCTAATGATGAGTGTCATTAATCATTAATGTAATTAATGATCTTTCCTCGTGCCTATTTGCTATTCATACATTTATTTTTCGTGGTGAAATGTCTGTTCAAATACTTTGTTTTTAAAAATTGCATTTTGTGCCTTATTGAGTTCTAAGAGAGAATTCTTTATATAGTTTGAATAATTTTTTCAGATGTATGATTTGCAGATACTTTCTCCCATCCTATTACCTGTCTCTTCCATTTTCTTTTTTTCTCTTTTTTTACTCCATCTAGTTCTGCTTCCTACTTTTCCATTTTCTAAATGGTGTCTTTTGAAGAGTAAAAGCTTAATTTTGATGAAGTCAAGTTTATCTTTATTTTCTTTTTTTTTTTAAATTTTTCTTTTAAGGATTGTGCTTTTAGTGTCATATCTAGAAATCTTTGCCTAAACTAAGGTCACAATTTTCTTCTGTGTTTTCTTCTAACAATTTTATAGTTTTAGGTTTTACATTTAGATATGTGAACTCTTTTGAGTTAATTTTTGTGTGGTATGAAGTAATGGTCTATGTTCTGTGTTTTGTTTTGTATAAACAATTATTCAATTGTTCCAGAACCATTTGTTGAAAATACTTTTTTTCTCCATTGAATTACAATGGCACCTTTGTTGAAAATTTACCATACGTGTATGAGTTTCCTTTCAGACTCTGTTTTGTTCTGTTGATCTATATGTCTGTCCCATTTTTTTCTTTTTTTCATCTTTTTTTACTCCATCTAGTTCTACTTCCTACTTTTCCATTTTCTAAATGATGTCTGTTGAAGAATAAAAGCTTAATTTTGATGAAGTCCAGTATCTCCACGGTCTTGATTACTGTACGTAACTTTATAGTAAGTCTTGAATTTACTATAGTAAGTCTTTCAACTTTGCTCTTTTCTTTCAAGATTGCTTTGGATATTCTGGATCCTTTACATTTCTACAGATTTTACAATCAACTATTTAATTTTGTTTAAAAGTTTGTGATTTTGATTGGGATTTTCATTTTGATTGGTTTTGATTGCTGTGTTCAAAATCTGTAGCTGTGCTGCCCGGTATGGTAGCTATGTGTGGCCATTGCTGATTTGAAATACAGTCAGTTTGAATTGAGACGTGCCATAAGTCTAAAATACACACTGGACTTAGAATGAAACAAAGGATAAAAATAGATTATCATGCTTTTTTATGTGTTACCTGTTGAAATAATACAATTTCGGATATATTAGGTTAAATAAAATAAAGTATTAAAATTCGCCCATTTAATTTTTTAATTTTCTGCTATATAGAAATACTTTTTTGGCTCTTTCTTTGAATTCTAACATTTGGTTGTTGTATATATTGACTTTGTATTTTCTTTCTCTTTTTTTTTTTTTTTTTAATTTTTATTTTGTGACAGTGTCTTCCTCTGTCACCCAGGCTGGAGTACAGTAGAGCTATCATGGTTCACTGCAACCTCAACCTCCCAGGTTCAAGTGATCCTTCTACCTCAACCTCCCAGGTGGATGGAACAACAGATGCATGTCACCATGCCCAGCTGATTTTTTGTACTTTTTGTAGAGACAGGGTTTTGCCATGTTGCCTTGGCTGGTCTTGAACTCCTGGGCTCAAGCAATTTGCCTGCCTTAGTCTCTCAAAGTGCTGGGATTACAAGCGTGAGGCAGTGTACCAGGCCAACTTTGTATTTTTTTACCTTAGTAAATTAATAAATTCATTTATTAGTGCTTTTTTGTTTGTTTGTTTGTTTCCCAGAGTTTCGCTCTTGTTGTCCAGGCTGCAGTACAATGGCAAATTTTTAAATTAAGGATTTTTGTGTCTATGTCTGTGAAATATTGGGATTTTTTTTCTTGGTTATGTTTTATCATGGTTATGCTAACCTCATAAAATGAGTTTGGGAGAAATGTCCCTGTCTTCTGTAGTTTCTAAAAGTATTTTTGTAAAATTAGTGTTGATAGAATTCACCAGTAAAATCCCTGGGCCTGGAATTTGGTGGGAAGGGTTTTGATCATGAATTCCATGTCTTTACTAGATAAACAGCTGCCAGTTTTTCTTTTTCATTTTGTGTCATTGTTGGTATTTTTCAAAGAACATGTTAATTTCATTTAAGATGTCAATTTTATTAGAATTAGGTTGTTCATAACATTTTCTTATTTCCCTTTTAATGTCTTACTGTAAAGAATTGTAGGGGGTGGTCCATCTTCTACCTCTGTTATGGGTAATTTGTTTTCTCTTTTTTCCTAGTTGTTCTGTTTTATCAACTTTGTTGATTTTTTTTTTTTTTTGAGACGGAGTCTCGCTCTGTCGCCCAGGCTGGAGTGCAGTGGCTGGATCTCAGCTCACTGCATGTTCCGCCTCCCGGGTTTACGCCATTCTCCTGCCTCAGCCTCCCGAGTAGCTGGGACTACAGGCGCCTGCCACCTCGCCCGGCTAGTTTTTTGTATTTTTTTTTTTTTAGTAGAGACAGGGTTTCACCATGTTAGCCAGGATGGTCTCGACCTCCTGACCTCGTGATCCGCCCATCTCGGCCTCCCAAAGTGCTGGGATTACAGGCTTGAGCTACCGCGCCCGGCCTGATATTTTTAAAGAATCCATTTTTAGACTTAATTTTTGCTGTTACTTGCTTTGGATTTTATTTCTTTCTCTTTTTAATTGTCACTGTTTTCTTCTTTTTACTTCATTTTAACGTAGTCATCTTTTTCTAGCTTCCCTTTTTTTTAGTTATAATACACAGCTGTGACTAAATGTTTCTAGCTTCTTAGGTTAGATCCTTATGTCTTTGATTTTTGGACCTCTTTTAGCATATACGTTTACAGTTTTCAATTTTCATGTAGGCATATTAGCTGCATCTCACAAATTTCATTATGTGGTATTTTCATTATTCAGTTCAAAACATTTTCTAATTTCTCTTTTGATTCCTGCTTTGACACAGGGTTCTATAGAAGTATGTTCTTTAATTTCTAAATGTACGCTACAAAGAAGGGCGTTATTGGTAGCTGACAGTTACGAGAAACATATTGGGGTTCTGGAATCATTCAGTGAATTGCTGTGGGGAGGGATTAGGTGGTGATTCCTGAAGACTGTCTTCTACTAAGGCATATAAAGTTTGTCCTGTCAATACTGGAGAGCAGTGACGGGTTTTAAACAAGGTAGGAACTGATCCTGGCAGGAGTTAAGGGATCTGCAAGAATTGTGGTGTTATTACTGTTGCGTAAGGGTGTCAAGAAGCTCATCCTAAGGATGATGGAGTGGAAGGGATATACATTAAGATGCCTTTGCATGTGAGTGAGGCCCTTCTGATGGGAGTGTGGAGGAGAGGAAGAACTAGAGATTGGACAGTGGAGTGGTGATGATGGGAGAGGGTAAAGTGGTTAAGGAAGAGTGAGACGTGGTGGAAAAGGCCAACAGTCCTACCTTGAGAGGAGTGGGAATGTGGTGCCCTCCACTGACAAGATGGGGATACAAGAGGAAGAGCACAGAGTACCTCAACAAGTGCTGCAAAAGACATCATAGAAATCATGAGGGGGTCATTAAGGCAGAGGGAAGTTAAGTGTCTGATTCTATCAGCAAGATAAGGTATGAGAAATGTTTCAGTTTGGCAACAAGGGAGTTTATATTGCCTGGTGTATGTGTATACAGAATATCTTAGTATTTCTACTGTCAGCAATTTTTGTTTTTGAAATGGAGTCTTGTTCTTGTCAGCCAGGCTGGAGTGCAGTGGTGCAGTCTTGGCTCGCTGCAACCCCTGCTGCTTGAGTTCAACTGATTCTCATGCCTCAGCCTCCCAAGTAGCTGGGATTACAGGGGCCCACCACTATGCCCAGCTAATTTTTGTATTTTTAGTAGAGACAGGGTTTCACTATGTTGGCCAGGCTGATCTCGAACTCCTGACCTCAGGTGATCTGCCTGCCTTGGCCTCCCAAAGTGCTGGGATTACAGGTGTAAGCCACCGTGCCCAGCCGGCAATTCTGAATAGATTGAAATTCATCAATTGAAATCAACATCTTATCAAATTATGAGCCAAATTGAATTAAAATCAGAAATAATCTGAATTTTTTATTTCTGATTTTGGCAGTTAGACTCCATAAACTTTCAAAAGTATTATAATTATTAAACATGATTATTCATTTTCTTTTTTTTTTTTTTTTTAAAGACGGAGTCTTGCTCTGTCGCCCAGGCTGGAGTGCAGTGACGCGATCTCGGCTCACTGTAAGCTTCGCCTCTCAGGTTCACGCCATTCTCCTGCCTCAGCCTTCCAAGTAGCTGGGACTGACTACAGGCACCTGCCACAATGCCCGGCTAATTTTTTGTATTTGTAGTAGAGATAGGGTTTCACCGTGTTAGCCAGGATGATCTCAATCTCCTGATCTCGTGATCCCACCACCTCTGCCTCCCAAAGTGCTGGGATTACAGGCATGAGCCACCACGCCCAGCCATTATTCATTTTCTTGAAACACAGTCTTGCTGTGTCACCTCAGCTGGAGTGTCGTAGCGTGATCACGGCTCACTGCAGCCTCCACCTCCTCGGCTCAAGCTATCCTCCTACCTTAGCCTCCTAAGTAGCTAGGACTACAGACACATGCCACCATGCCCAGCTAATAAAAAAAAAAAAAATGTTTTGGCTGGGTGTGGTGGCTCATGCCTGTAATCCCAGTATTTTGGGAGGCCGAGGCGGGTGGATCACCTGAGGTCACAGTTTGAGACCAGCCTGGCCAACATGTTGAAACGCCGTCTCTATTAAAATACAAAAATTAGCTGGGCGTGGTGGCAGGCGCCTGTAATCCCAGCTACTCAGGAGGCTGAGGCAGAGGTTGCAGTGAACCAAGATCGCGCCATTATGTTCCAGCCTGGGGACAAGAGCGACACTTCATCTCAAAAAAAAAAAAAAAAAAAAAAAAGGCCGGGCGTGGTGGCTAACGCCTGTAGTCTGAGCATTTTGGGAGTCAGGAGATGGAGACCATCCTGACTGACACGGTGAAACCCCGTCTCCACTAAACAATACAAAAAATTAGCCAGGCATGGTGGCGGGCACCTATAGTTCCAGCTACTCAGGAGGCTGAGGCAGGAGAATGGTGTGAACCCTGGAGGCGGAGCTTGCAGTGAGCCGGGATCATGCTACTGCACTCCCGTCAGAGCAACAGAGTGAGACTCCGTCTCAAAAAAAAAAAAAAGATTTTTTGTAGATACAGGATCTCACTATTTGCCCAGGCTGGTCTCAAACTCCTGAATTCAAGCAATCCTCCCAACTTGACATCCCAGAGTGCTGAGATTACAGGCTTGAGCCACCACACCCAGCCCGTAACTATTCTTTACTCATGGTTTTGTGAATGTACAAAGTGACTGTCAAAGAAATTCTACCATCTTAGGGTTTGCTCTTTAAACAGGGATGAGATTTCCTCTGGGGAATAGTGGAAATGAATTGGAGAATGGGTTTGCTGGAAACAGTAGCCTAATGAATGGCACCCTCTTTGGCCTATTGAGGGTGTCTATTAAATGGCATCCTTTTTTTGGCCCTTGAGATGGAGAGAACAATAGATACCTTTTTTATCTCTCTAATCAGAGACTCAGATTACTCAGTAATTATCTTGAGACTCCTTTTGGACAGGAAACTTTCTAGTTCTTAATTTCTAGTTTTTTCCTCAGTTAATGTTTCTAGAAATAGAAAAAGCATTCATAGTGCCGGGCTTGGTGGCTCATGCCCATAATCCCAGCACTTTGGGAGGCCGAGGCAGGGTGATCACTTGAGGTCAGGAGTTTGAGACCAGCCTGGCCAATGTGGTGAAATCCCATCTCTAGTAAAAATACCAAAAATACCTGGGCGTGATGGTGACTGCCTGTAATCCCAGCTACGTGGGAGGCTGAGGCAGGAGAATCACTTGAACCTGAGAAGCAGAGGTTGCAGTGAGCCAAGGTTGCGCCACTGCACTCTAGCCTGGGTGACAGAATGAGACTCCATCTCAACAGAAAAGAAAAAGCATTCATAGATATATAAGACTTTTAATCCTTTGACTACCTGTTGATCTAATAGAACTGCAAGTTTATTCTGAACACTGCATTGGTCACATGTGTTCCTTCCAAGTCATTAGTCTTTTTTTTGGCTTACATTGGTTACTACCTGGATCCATTTTTCTTTTGGAAAAGATTTGGCCTTTTCTTTATAAGTTGTCTTGATAATACTTAGTCTTAACTACCAACAGGTTGTTAGCTCCTTGATTAAAACAGCCCAGCAAGAGCTCATCTTGATTCTACTGAAAGGTTTTCTCTCCACAATTGAACAAATTATAAAGGGTAACAAGGGGACGGGGTGAAGGACTCAGTTGTGAAAGTGTTGACTGTGATAGATTCTAAATGTATCGTTGAGCTCTTCCGAGCATTAAAGACTGATGGTGTTAGGCCGGGCGCGGTGGCTCAAGCCTGTAATCCCAGCACCTTGGGAGGCCGAGACAGGCGGATCACAAGGTCAGGAGATCGAGACCATCCTGGCTAACCCGGTGAAACCCCGTCTCTACTAAAAAATAACAAAAAAATAGAATGGAAGAGGGTTAGCCGGGCGAGGTGGCGGGTGCCTGTAGTCCCAGCTACTCGGGAGGCTGAGGCAGGAGAATGGCATAAACCCGGGAAGCAGAGCTTGCCGTGAGCTGAGATCCGGCCACTGCACTCCAGCCTGGGCGACAGAGCGAGACTCCGTCTCAAAAAAAAAAAAAAAAAAGACGGATGGTGTGAATATTAATTCGTTCCTTAGAAAGCTCAGCTGTTGTCACTCAGACAGATTTTTACCTTTAATCTGGCTTAATATTGTTTAGAAGATTTGTCTTGGCCCTTCTGCCAGGAGGCCAAGATGGCTCAAGGTGGCCACTGGTTCCTCTGGAAAACTGCTGGTGGGTTGAGATGGGGTTTCAGTCAGTTCTCTCTTGTGACCCAAATCAGGCAGAAGGTGGCCTCCTTGCTGAGACTACCTTTTTAGAATATATTTTTCTAGAGTATCATTTTCTCATTGTTTTTCTCCATCTCTGTGCTGCTTTTGCCCAGAGGGCTCTGGGGAATCTGGCTTTCCTATAGATCCTTCCTGGTGTCCTTTACTGGATGAGGTGCAGTGACACTACATTTTCCCTTTAATTAGTGGTCTCAGAATTTCATCAGATTCGTAGTAGATTTTTGAGGGAGAGAGTCTCCAATCTTCTATATACTATCAACCTAATACAGGTAATTATCTTCTTTACTTTTTTTTTTTCTTTTTTTTGAGACAGAGTCTCACTCTTTCTCCCAGACTGGAGTGCATGGTACCATGTCGGCTCATTGCAACCTCCATCTCCTGGGTTCAAGCGATTCTCCTGCCTCAACTTCCAAATAGCTAGGATTACAGGCGCCCACCAGAACACTCAGCTAATTTTTATATTTTTAGTAGAGACGGGGTTTCACCATGTTGGCCAGGCTGGTCTCGAACTCCTGACCTCAGGTGATCAGCCTGCCTCTGCCTCCCAAAGTGCTGGGATTACAGAAGGGAGCCACTACGCCCGGCCCTTTTTTTTTTTTTTTTTTTTTTTAAAAAAAGAGACGGGCTTTTGCTGTGTTGCCAGACTGGCTGTGGTGTCAAACTCCTGGGCTTAGCAATTCTCCCGCCTCAGCCTCCTGAGTAGCTGGGACCACAGGCATGAACCACTGTGCCTGGCAGTCACCTCCACCTTGATGTGGGGGTCCCAGTAGTGTCTCTTACAGAAGGCTGCTGGGAGATGCATAGAGCTGACGTGTGTGTGTGTGTGTGTGTATTTATTTATTTTTTTGAGATGGAGTCTTGTTCTATCACCCAGGCTGGAGTGCAGTGGCACAATCTCAGCTCACTGCAACCTCCACCTCCCGGGCTCAAGCGATTCTCCTTCCTCAGCCTCCTGATTTCCCAAGTAGTTGGGATTACAGGTGCCTGCCACTATGCCCAGCTAATTTTTTGTTTTTATTAGAGACAGGGTTTCACCATGTTGGCCACAACTTAGCTGGTCTCTAATTCTTGATGTCAAGTGATCTGCCCGCCTCGGCCTCCCAAAGTGCTGGGATTATAGGCACGAGCCACCGTGCCTAGCCTATCCTATATATATTGATGTACTCTTGGCTGTTGCCATTAAAAGAATAGATTTACACCTCTCCACTGTCCATTTTATAAAGTGGTAGGCCTATCTCCCTTTCAATTATTTGTTCTCACCAGAACTCAGCTCTGCTGGGGTATTCTGAGTTGGTCATTAGCAGACTTATAGTCATCAGGAAATTCTTGGCTTTAGTAGAGGGTTATGTTGTTATCTGTAGGTGAGCTTTACCTAGTGTGTTAATTCTGAGGCTTCATTGTGGCTGTTAGTGCTGTTGAAATCAAGAGATCAGTGTTAAACTTTCTTGACCTTTCTAATGAAACAGCAAAATTTTATTTTAAATCCACAGGTTAAAGACATATCATTTAAATAATGAGCATTTGTTGAGTGGCTACTCAGTGTGCCATCTGTTTCTGGGCTTTGTGGATCTGTAAGTCAACCTGACCCCTGTTCTTAGCGTAAAGTGCCCAGCTGTAGTGAAAAAAAGGTGGCAGCTATTGGACATGGTCAGAATTCCTCTGAGTTTCCTAGGTGGCGTAGTATCTTTGCTAGGACTTGGTGGTCATGTATAATGAGACATGTGGAAGTCAGAACAGAAAGCATGGTGTAAGGCTGATTGGGCCCCTCTGGGTATGAGAAGAAAGAAAAGCTTCCAGCAAGGAGTTCATCTAAAGCAGTATCACTCCATGGTGTTTTTTTGTTTGTTTTTTGTTTTTTGTTTTTGAGACGGAGTCTTGCTCTGCTGTCGCCCAGGCTGGAGTACAGTGATGTGATCTCAGCTCATGCAACCTCCGCCTCCTGGGTTCAAGCGATTCTCCTGCCTCAACTTCCCAGGTAACTGGGACTACAGGCGCCCACTACCACACAGCTAATTTTTGTATTTTTAGTAGCGACGGGATGTCACCATATTAGCCAAGCTGGTCTTGATCTCCTGACCTTGTGATCCACCCGCCTCGGCCTTCCAAAGTGCTGGAATTACAGGTGTGAGCCACTGCACCTGGCCCCACTTCATGTTTTTTAAAACTATTTGAGGGGTAAACTGACCTAGATTGGAAACAGAGCAGGTCAAAACTCCTGTGCTGCAGGAGGATCACTCAAGACCAGGAGTTTGAGACCAGCCTGAGCAATATAATGAGCTCCTCTCTATAACAACAACAACAAATTAGCTGGGGGTGGTGGTATGGGCTTGTAGTCTTAGCGTCTTGGGAGGCTGAGGTGAGAGTATTGCTCGAACCCAGGAGTTCTTGGTTACAGTGAGCGATGATCATGCCACTGCATTCCAACCTGTACAACAAAACAAGACCCTGTCTGTGAAAAACAGAACAAAAAACCCTTGTGCTCATCAGTAGTAGGATCGTGTCTGTGAACAGCCACCGTACTGTAGCCTGGACAACATAGCCTCATCTCTATTTTAAAAAATAGGCTGGGCACGGTGGCTCATGCCTGTAATCCCAGCACTTTGGGAGGCTGAGGCTGGTGGATCATGAGGTCAGGAGTTCAAGACCAGCCTGGCCAAGATGGTGAAACCCCGTCTCTACTAAAAATACAAAAATTGGCTGGGTGCGGTGGCTCACGCCTGTAATCCCAGCACTTTGGGAGGCCGACGCAGGCGGATCACGAGGTCAGGAGATCGAGACCACCGTGGCTAACACGGTGAAACCCCATCTCTACTGAAAAATACGAAAGAAAAATTAGCTGGGCGTGGTGGCGCCTGTAGTCCCAGCTACTTGGGAGGCTGAGGCAGGAGAATGGTGTGAACCTGGGAGGTGGAATCTCTGTAGAGCCGGGATTGCAACTACACTGCACTCCAGCCTGTGCAACAGAGAGACTCTTTCAAAAAAAAGAGGCCGGGCAAGGTGGCTCAAGCCTGTGTCCTGTTAGCACTGAGGCCGAGGCGGTGGATCACGCAGGTCAGAGACGAGACCATCCTGGTTAACATGGTGAAACCCTGCCTCTAATACTAACAAAAACTAGCCGGGCGAGGTGGCGGGCCTGTAGCCCAGCTACTGAGGCTGAGGGCGAGAATGGCTGTGGAACCCAGGAGGCGGAGCTCGCAGCAGCTGAGATCCGCCACAGCACTCAGCCTGGGCGACACAGCGAGACTCCGTCTCAAAAAAAAAAAAAAAAAAAAAAAAAAAAATGACATGGTGGCGGGCGCCTGTAATCCCAGCTACTTGGGAGGCTGAGGCAGAGAATTGCTTGAATCCGGGAGGCGGAGGTTGTAGTAAGTCAAGATCGTACCACTGCACTCCAGCCAGGGCGACAGAGGGAGACTCTGTCTCAAAAAAAAAAAGAAAGGGCTGGGCTCAGTGGCTCACACCTGTAATCTCTGCACTTTGGGAGGCCGAGGCAGGCAGATTGCTCGCGCTTAGGAGTTGAGGAGTAAACTAGGCAACATGGAGAAACCATGTCTCTACAAAATTTTAAAAAATTAACTGGACGTGGTGGCTTGCACCTGTAGTCCCAGCTATTCAGGAGGCTGAGCTGGGAGTATCACTTGCGCCCAGGAAGTGGAGGTTGCAGTGAGCCGCGATCACGCCACTGCACTCTAGCCTGGGAAACATAGTGAGATCCTATCTCAAAAATAATAATAATAAAATAGGCCGGGCGTGCTGACTCACGCCTGTAATCCCAGCACTTTGGAAGGCCAAGGCGGGCAGATGACAAGGTCAGGAGATCAAGACCATCCTGGCTAACATGGGGAAACTCTGTGTCTACTAAAACTATAAAAAATTAGCCCGGCATGGAGGCAAGTGCCTGTAGTCCCAGCTACTCGGGAGGCTGAGGCAGGAGAGTGGCGTGAACCTGGGAGGCGGAGCTTGCAGTGAGCTGAGATCGCACCACTGCACTCCAGCCCGGGCAACAGAGTGAGACTCCATCTCAAAAAATATATAATAATAATAATAATAATAATAATAATAAAATAAAAAATAAATTAAAAAGCTATTTGTATCCAAAGGCTGTATTTCAGCAGTTGTTAAAGTTTAAACAAGATGTCTTGTCTCTCTTCTCATTTTGTGATAGTGGTCTGTTGGGGACGAATAGCTTTGTTGAGGACACAGAAGAAATACCAGCCATAATTTGGGAAACCTAGGCCTAAAGTCTACATGGGCTTCTGCAAGAAAATACTGTGGCAGCATGCATGGGTCAGATGCCACTTACCTTGGAAGGAAAATAGGGACCCCCATCCTGAGCGAAGTAAGCTGTCTTGAGTCCTTGATTTTTCTCCAGATGTACCTGGACTATAGGACAGGAAGCACTCACTGATTGCATAGCCTTTGACACTCATTATATACTGGGATGTGCCCTTGTTTAGTAGGTGCTCACTTGTCTCCTTTCAGGAGTGACTTGAGTGCTAGAAGGAGGGATCATGTGGTGGTCACTGTGTGTCTTTCCTCTGCTGCAGTTCTTATCTGTGGACCAGACACCTACTACCTTACGGATCCATGGTAGCTCTTGTTTAAGGACTCAGTCCAGTGAGCAGACAATGTTCTGTGTGTTTTCTTGTCACCCTAACTGTAAATATGCTCCTACTTTCTCCTTGCTTTAGTAGAACCCTCATGGTGTGTATTGCTTTCTCTGGGAAGCCTGATGATCTAAGGCTTCCAAACACATCCCAGTCTTCTGTGGTCTCACCCAAGTCTTGACACTTAGGGTGTTTTGTAACTAGCTTACGTCTCAATTACGACTATAACATGTAGATGCTTATATGCTTCTTTAACCTAACATTAAAATATGAGCTTCTAAGGTGGGTGAAGTGATATGCACCTGTAGTGCCCGAGAGGTTGAGGTGGAAGGATCACTTGAGCCCAGGAGTTCAAAGCTGTAGTGTGCACTGATCATGCCTGTGAATAGCCTTGTATTCCAGTCTAGACAACATAGCGCAGCTCATTATTTAAAAAAAAAAAAAATAGTGGCCGGGTGCAATGGGTCACACCTGTAATCCCAGCACTTTGGAAGACCAAGGTAGGCGGATAACCTGAGGTCAGGAGTTCAAGACCAGCCTGGCCAACATGGTTAAACCCTGTCTCTACTAAAAATACAAAAATTAGCTGGGCGTGGTAGCGCATGCCTGTAATCCCAGCTACTCGGGAGGCTGAGGCAGGAGAATCACTTGAGCCTGGGAGACAGAGGTTGCAGTGAGCCGAGGTCAGCCAGTGCACTCCGGCCTGGGTGACAAAGACTGTCTCAAAAAAAAAAAAAAAAGAACATCTTTCTATGTCAATAAACTAAATCTTTTAAAATAACCACGTAGTAGTCTATTGCATAGATCTGTCATATATTATTTAACTCATTTTTGTTGGATATTTAGGTTATTTCTAATTTTTTACTATTGTAAATAATCCTGTGGTAAACATATCCTCTGTCATTTCCTCAGGGAGACTTTACAGAAATAGAATTGCTAGCTCAACCACCTTCTAAGGTTCTTTAGTAGCTATAACCATGTGCTTTAAATGTCTCCTAAGAACATATAGAGGCCAGAAAGGCTGCCCACAAATTTTGAAACTGTCCTTGCAACTAGGACTCATTGGCTGCTGGGAATTCAGTGATTTTAAACTGAGTTTTGGGTTTTTATGTTTTGTTGGTTGTTTTCTGGTGTTTCTGTAGGGTTTATGCAAACCCAGACCTGGGGATTTTCTACAAGTAACAGGCCTTAATAGAGATGTGCTTCTGGTGTACAACCTCCTACAGCAGCTTGAGGGAACATATATGACATGAAGGAAACCCCAGCTCTGTTGTTTATGTTATTAATAGATGCTAGGTTGTTATTGTAAAATGAGTGTCTTTAAGTTTCAAATGAAATTAATTTTCTTGAAAGGTTTATTAATGAAAACAAAGATCAAAAATAAAGAGATTCTTGAAATCACTAAGATTGTAAGAGTCTGAACTTAAAAGACAAAGCAGAGAACCAAGAGGAGGAATTTGGTAATCCAGTCTGGGCTTGGCATAGACATGAATGTATGCGGTTCTCAAAATGTGAAACACCTTAAAAGAAAATGCAATTATAATTCGATTTTTTTTCTTTCTTCTTTCTAGGTATCTCATTCAGTTGCTAAACTTATATTAGTTAATTTCCACTGGCAAGTTTCAGAGATATTGGACAGGTAAGGTATTTGGGGGAGGAGAGATAACATTGCCCATAGCTCTGCTCTCCATGGTGATTATTGTTTACATTTTGGACTATATTCCAATATGCATGGTATAATTTTTTTTTTTTTTTTTTTGAGACAGAGTCTTGCTTTGTTGCCCAGGCTGGAGTGCAGTGGCCGGATCTCAGCTCACTGCAAGCTCCGCCTCCCGGGTTCACACCATTCTCCTGCCTCAGCCTCCCGAGTAGCTGGGACTACAGGCGTCCGCCACATCGCCCGGCTAGTTTTTTGTTATTTTTTTAGTAGAGAGGGGGTTTCACCATGTTAGCCAGGATGGTCTCGATCTCCTGACCTCGTGATCCACCCGTCTCGGCCTCCCAGAGTGCTGGGATTACAGGCTTGAGCCACCGCGCCCGGCCTGCATGATATATTTTTAAAACATTGGATTCTGTTTTCCATCCTCTTCTCTTAATATGTTGTGAACTTTCCCTGTGTCTTCAGTATATTCTTCTACCCCAGTTTTATACTAGCACAGTATTCTATCGTAGATATTCCATGCTTTTTCCAAACCTCTTTTGTTGCACAGTGAAGTTAATTCAGATTTTCTTTCCCATTGTTAATTTTTAATCAGTGCGTTTCTAGGTAACACATGCCAACATCTTTTACTTCTTTTGGATATGTCAACTTGAGGATTGTATCATAGTACAAGTCATATTTCCTTTAGAAAATGTAGGCTGCTGGCCATACGTGGTGGCTTACGCTTGTAATCTCAGCACTTTGGGAGGCTGAGGCAGGCGGATCACCTGAGGTCAGGAGTCAAAATCAGCCTGGCCACCATGTGAAACCCTGTCTCTACTAAAAATATGAAAATTAACCTAGCGTGGTGGTGCACTCCTGTAGTCCCAGCTACTCAGAAGGCTGAGACAAAAGAATCGCTTAAACCCTGGAGGCGGAGGTTGCAGTGAGCCAAGATTGCGCCACTGCACTCCAGCCTGGTGGCAGAGTGAGACTCCGTCTCAAAAAAAAAAAAAAAAACAGGCTGCTTTACCACCCACCACCTCTACCAGCAGCGTATTTGAGTATTTCTTTCCACCTCCTCCAGAACTAGAGATCTTAAGATACAGACCTTAGAGTCTCAAGATGTCTTATAAGTTGTCAGGAAAAGGGACACCTCCTCCTCTGCATCCTCTGTAGGAATCTTTTATGCTCACCCTTGGAGGCATGTGCCCTTGTCTCGCACAGTGTTTCTCATCCTCAGCATTATTGACATTTTAGGCTAGATAACTCTTTGTTGTGGGGGCCTGATCTGTGAATTGTAGGATGTCTAGCAGCATCCCTGGGCTCTATTCTGCCACACCTCTAAGTCCTTGGCAATCAGAATGTCTCCAAACATTGTCAAATAACTCGTGGGGAGCAAAATTCCCTCTGGTGAGAAGTACTTGTTACCATTCCTACTCTTTCACACTGCAGTAAATTTTCCTTTCTCATATGGTATGATTTTTTTTATTTTTATTTTTTTGAGACAAAGTCTCACTCTGTCACCCAGGCTGGAGTGCAGTGGCACGACATTGCCTTACTGCAACCTCCGCCTCCAGGGTTCAAGCAACTCTCCCGCCACAACCTACAAAGTAGCTGGGATTACCAGCACTTGCCACCACGCCTGGCTAATTCTTGTATTTTTAGTAGAATTTACAGAGGAAGGTCATGCTTTTCCTTCTCCAGGCTGAACACAACTGGGAAGGACATACCAGCTGGAACAGCTCAGCACAATCAGGAAAGAGCAAATGTGTTCCTGATTCACTAACTGCTCTCATCCTGTGTACTTGAGTTGGAATACATTTAGATGAAATTGCAGATGAACTTCTGCTGCCTTATTATTATACTACTGCCCAAAACTCGGGAACCACATAGGTTCTGGCAATAGGATATCTCTCACTGCCTAAACTCTCAGCATAACTCAGGAGTGGAGGTTTGGATGGCAAAAGAGACTTAAAAGACTAGTGTGGGAATTAGGAATAAAATGGGCCCCTCAATAAGGATAGTTGAGGGAAGCATTCTGACTAGGTAGAAATCACATAGATGAGACATAAGTCTTTTCTGCTCCAATTCCTAATATCTTGGAAATTTGTTGACCTGGGCTTTGTGTGGCACTTTATTGCCACTTGATAATTCTGTTTAAATGGAAAATTATTGTAGGTGACTCCTACTGTCACATAATTTTTCTGGAGTTAAATATAGAAAAGGAATTATTGGCTATAGCATACGTTTATTTTTGCCTTTGCTAAATAATTCCAGGTTGTTTTCCAGAGTGATTTACCACTTTACATGCTCAGCAGTAGTATATAGGTGTTCCTGATACTGTAAGACTTAAAGTTTTGCAATTTGGTGGCTGTAAATGGCATCTAATTGTTTCAATGTCCTGTATTATTAAGGAGGTTGAGAATCTTTTCATATATAATGGCCATTTTTGCTGCCTCCTCCTTTGAAATGCCTGTTAAGTCTTCTCCCCATTTTTTATTGAATTATGTTGTTCTTCTAAATGGATCCTTCCCCCTTCTCCCATGTCCAGTTCCTAGAACCAAATGGATTTTTAGGAGTTTTTGTTTACTCTGAATACTGATCCTTCACCAGTTATATATATATATATGAGTTTTTGTTTTTCCTGAATAGTAATCCTTTGCCAGTTATACGTGTGTGTGTATGTGTGTATGTTTGTTTTGTTTTGTTTTGTTTTGGAGACAGAGCAAGACTCTTGCTCTGTCTCCCGGGCTGGTGCAGTCTCTGCTCACTGCACTGCAACCTCCACCTCCCAGGTTCTAGCGATCCTCCTGCTTCAGTCTCCCAAGTAGCTGGGATTACAGGCATGAGCCAACACACCCGGATGGGGTTTCACCGTGTTGGCCAGGTTGGTCTCAAACTCCTGACCTCAAGTGATCTATCCACCTCGGCCTCCCAAAGTGCTAAGATTACAGGCGTGAGCCACTGCGCCCAGCCATATATATAGAATTTTTTTTTTTTCTTTTTGAGATAGTCTCGCTCTGTCTTGCAGGCTGGAGTGCAATGGCACAATCTCGACTTATTGCAACCTCTGCCTCCCAGGTTCAAGCAATTCTCTTGCCTCAGCCTCCCAAGTAGCTGGGGCTACAGGCATGTGTCACCATGCCCAGCTAATTTTTGTATTTTTAATAGAAACGAGGTTTCATCATATTGGCCAGGCTGGTCTCAAACTCCTGACCTCAAGTGATCTGCCCCCCTCAGCCTCCCAAAATGCTGGGATTACAGGCATGAGCCTGGCCTAGAAGTTTATATATTGAATTATCTTCCAGCTTATGGCTTGGCTTTTGACTTTGGTGTCTTCTGATGAATTGAGGTTCTTAAATGTAGCATAATTTATCAGGCTTTATATTTTTTATTATTCCTTTATATTTTGCATTTTCTGTCTTGAGGAAAAAAGTCTTTGTACTGAGATAAAAGGAGGCTTGGTTCTATGAGAAAGTAGAGACAAAGATGCTCTAAACATCTTTGTCTGTCCTGTTATTGTTCAGGGGTAAAAATGTCTTTAGCTTCTGATTCCCTTCATTTCTGCTTTTTGTTTTGTAGATTCAAGTCCAATTCTGCTCAACTGCTTGTTGAGGCTCGAGTTCAGCCTAATCCATCAAAACATGTGAGTGTCTATTACTTGAATGAGGCTTCTCATGATTGCACATTGTTCTTGCTTTGGCTTGCAGTGTCGTTAAGAGCTATCTTTGCTTGGGCAGGCGCGGTGGCCCACGTCTGTAATCCCAGCACTTTGGGAGGCCAAGGCGGGTGGATCACGAGGCTAGGGGATCAAGACCATCCTGGTTAACACGGTGAAATCCCGTCTCTACTAAAAATACAAAAAAAAAATTAGCCGGGCGTGGTGGCGGGTGCCTATAGTCCCAGCTACTCGGGAGGCTGAGGCAGGAGAATGGCGTGAACCTGGGAGGTGGAGCTTGCAGTGAGCCAAGATCATACCACTACACTCCAGCCTGGGCGACAAAGCAAGACTCTGTCTCAAAAAAAAAAAAAAGCTATCTTTGCTTTGTTTATAGTTCAACATGCCCACAGTATTTGTTCTAGTATTGACTTAAATCTTCTGTTACGGTTTGAAAAGTTTCCTTACAGTTAGGGACTAAATCATTGCCTGTCCTTTGGCCCTCTCCAGCCCCACCTTCCTCTCTGCACTTTCAGCCTGCACTCCATTCTTTGTGGGTGCCTTGGTGTTTCTGAGATTACCGCACATGTCTTCTATTCTGTTTGTGCCTTCCCTTCCTAGAACGTCCAGACTCTGTTTCCACCTTCGCTTAGAGAGAGGGAATTCACCTTTAAAGACCCCAGTCCGGCCAGGCACAGTGGCTCAGGCCCATAATCCCAGCACTTTGGGAGGTCGAGGTGGGCGGATCACTTGAGGTCAGGAGTTCAAGACCAGCCTGGCAAACATGGTGAAAACCCATCTCTACTAAAAATACAAAAATTAACCAGGCATGGCGTCTCATACCTGTAATCCTAGCTACTTGGGAGGCTGAGGCAAGAGAATCGCTTGAACGATTGAAGGCAGGGAGGTGGAGGTTGCACCACTTGGTGCAAGCCAAGATTGCACCACTGCACTCCAGCCTGGGTGACAGAGACTCTATCAAAAGGAAAAAAAAGGAATCTAAGAATCTAAGCCGGCCGGGCGCGGTGGCCCAAGCCTGTAATCCCAGCACTTTGGGAGGTCGGTACGGTGGATCACTTATAGGTCAGGAGATCGGTGATCATCCTGGCTAACATGGTGAACCTCGCTCTACTAAAAATACAAAATCTGTGGCCAGGCGCGGTGGCGTGGGCGCTTTGTAGTCTCAGTTGTTTTGGGAGGTTGAGGCTGGAGATATCGGTATGAGGCGGAAGCAGAGTATCGGTGATCACGCCATCGCACTCCAGCCTGGGAGTACAGCGAGACTCCGCCTCAAAAAAAAAAAAAAAAGAATCTAAGCCACCTCTTTGACAAAGCCTTTCTCCTGGATCATTCCTCTGGAAACTCACCTAATTATATCTATAAACTTTTACACGTGTGTTATAGTGATTAACTCATATTGTTTTACCACCCCTACCATAGAAGCTGTATTTTAATAATGCATAGCAATTTCCTGTGTATCTAGGAGCTAAACGAACATTTGTCAAATATTTTTTGAATGAAGGCCATGCTAAAAGAGATCTTGGAAGGCAGAATTGGGGCTCAGATCACCACATAATTTCTGCAGCCTCTTAAGACAAAGGTTTCCAGAAGCAAAATGGATAAACATGAGAATCCAGTTCTTTTCCTCAACTTGTTTTTTTATATTTCCAGTAAACTAAAAAGAAGCTAATGTTCTTATAAGTGGACTTTTCCATTGGTTCGTGGTTTTAGCCAAGGTCCCCAGATTGTCTTTCTCTGCCAGTTTGTGTAGCGTAATGTGGATTCAGGAGTACATGCTATACTGTTATTTGCACACATTCTAGAAGAGTTTCTTCCCTAGTAGGTGTCTCCACATCCCCCTGCCACCTCCCCATATTAATTACATGTGACATCTGGTGTATTAAGGATGAGTTGTAACTTAGTAAAGGCTGTAGTATTTTGTAGTTTGGGCACATCGATATAGTGAAACCACTGTCCTTGACAAGTAAAATTACAATGTTGACCATTGGACGATTTATAGACTTATCCTCTAATAACCTTTGTGACTGGGTTTCTAGAAGTTGTGAGGGGCAACTCTGCTGTGCTTAACAGGGGTAGTTTACAAAAGAAACCTGATAGCTTCTAAAAGAAGTTGGACTAAGTGACCTCTTAAGGACCTTGGCAATTCTGAAACCCTGAGTTTTTCAGTCCGCCATTATAAACCACCGTAAGTTCTCATTTCAGCCTTCTTTCTGCCTCTGAAGCCTGGTGATTCTGTAAGCCCAGCCCAGCTGCTACATCCTTCAGGAAGCCTTCCTGTTGTATACTTTTAGCTTAGTACCCTTGGGACTCAGAGTCCACACATTGCAGTTGAATGCTGATACTTGTTGCAGGGTAAGGATCACTTCCCATGCACCCGGCTGCATGAGGTACCCTTATGGCCTCCTGGACCTGACTCCTCTTTGGCTCACGTGGCTCTATTTCTCTCCAGGTTCCCACATCCCATCCCCCTCACCACTGTGCAGTGTGTATGCAGTTTGTGCGAAAGGAAAACCTACTCTCTTTGGCCTGTCAGCACCAGTTTTGCCGCAGCTGCTGGGAGCAGCACTGCTCAGTTCTCATCAAGGACGGCGTGGGCGTGGGTGAGTCTGCCACAGAACTTATAAAAAGCTGGCATTAAGTGTTTATCTTTGACTCTGCTTTTTCATGTACTCAAGTAAACTGAGTATTTTCTTCTGAGCCTGATTGAGATTTTTATCATCAGAACTAATGATTTTCAAATACATCAATACAAACAGTGACAAAGGTTTCCCCAGTCCTCAGCAAGCAAAATGAGAAAACTAAATACACTGTTGTAAATGTTAACATGAGTGCAGAGCAACCTTCTCTCACCTTTTGGGAGAACCGTCCTTTAAAATGCCTACCTTAATTCCACAAGTGGCAACCATAACTCAGAAATGCCCACAGGAGTTTGCTGCTATTTAGGTAACATAGCACAAATCAAATTTGATGATACTGAAACAAATTAGTATCACATTAATTGATATCTGCAGAGTCCCACAATTGGTGATAATCACCTATAAATAATGTTAAACATCACAAAACTCAGTTGTTAGTCAAGAACTGTAAATAAGGATTTTTAAAATGGTTTTGTTATTTAATGGTGCCATTAGTGATATCATTTGGGATAATGTTTTAGTTTCATTGCCGTGAAAATATGCTAATTTCTCTTTGAATAAATTCTGTTGCTTGAAGGGTTTCTTTTATGCAACTCGGATTTGTTGAGTGAATTGGGTGGGCAAATTGTGTCATTGTGTCTTCTGCAGTATGGTTGTCCATGATGGTTTGTTTGTTTGTTTGTTTTTTTGAGACGGAGTCTGGCTCTGTCGCCCAGGCTGGAGTGCAGTGGCCAGATCTCAGCTCACTGCAAGCTCCGCCTCCCGGGTTTACGCCATTCTCCTGCCTCAGCCTCCCAAGTAGCTGGGACTACAGGTGCCCGCCACCTCGCCCGGCTAGTTTTTTGTATTTTTTAGTAGAGACGGGGTTTCACCATGTTAGCCAGGATGGTCTCGATCTCCTGACCTCGTGATCCTCCCGTCTCGGCCTCCCAGAGTGCTGGGATTATAGGCTTGAGCCACTGCGCCCGGCCTGTTTGGTTTTTTGGTTTTGTTTTTGTTTTTCTTTTTGTTTTTGTTTTTGAGACAGAGTTTCGCTCTTGTTGCCCAGGCTGGAGTGCAATCGCGCGATCTCGGCTCACCACAACCTCCGCCTCCTGGGTTCAAGCGATTCTCCTGCCTCAGCCTCCTGAGTAACTGGGATTACAGGCATGTACCACCATGCCCGGCTAATTTTGTATTTTTAGTGGAGACGGGGTTTCACCATGTTGGTCAGACTGGTCTTGAACTCCCGACCTCAGGTGATCTGCCTGCCTTGGCCTCCCAAAGTGCTGGGATTACAGGCATGAGCCATTGCACCTGGCCCCATCAGGTTATTTTTGTTCAACAGGAGTCTCTTGTATGGCTCAGGACTGTCCACTCCGTACACCAGAGGACTTCGTGTTTCCATTGCTTCCCAATGAAGAATTGAGAGAGAAATACAGGCGCTACCTCTTCAGGGACTATGTGGAGGTATGGCCAGCCTTTGTTCTGCCTTCTGTCTTCCTGGGCCTACCTTCCATCAAAGGGTCATTACTTACTTTATAGACTAGGGTGACATTAAGTGATAGTGTTCGAAGAAAGAGCTCCATAGGTTTAAAAAAGTTTGAAAACCACTAGAGTGATAGTGAAGAGTACAGGCCCTAGAGTCAGACACACCATTGTGTGAAACCTGGATACTTCCTTGCTTTGTGACCACTCTTTTTTTTCTCTTGTGAGACAGTGCCTTGCTATGTTGCCTGGCTGGAGTGCAGTGGCGCAATCTTGGCTCACTGCAACCTTCACCTCCCAGGTTTAAGCGATTCTCCTGCCTCAGCCTCCTGAGTAGCTGGGACTACAGGCATGCGCCACCGCTCCCAGCTAATTTTTGTATTTTTAGTAGAGATGGGGTTTCACCATGTTGGCCAAGATTATCTCAATCTCTTGACCTCATGATCTGCCTGCCTCAGCCTCCCAAAGTGCTGGGATTACAGGCGTGAGCCACTGTACCCAGCCTCTCTTTTTTTTTTTTTTTTAATTCTGAGTCTTGATTTTCTCTTCCATAGACACACATCCCCACCTTGTACACAGTGGCTTAAAGAAGCTATTGTGTGTTCAGTGGATGAATATAAATTAGGCATATTTAGGAGCTGCTGTTATATTCGGTTCCCTGTGTGGTTGAGCAGAGAGAAGGGGTATTACTTTTTGAGTAATTGGAAAACTTGTCCAGGATTCCAGCATGGTCACTTTTGTAGTCCTTTCCCTCTATTAGGCCATTTGCTAGGCCTGCTGATTCCATGCAATATAATTTTCTTTTCTTTTTCTTTTTTTTTTTTGGGGGGGAGGCAGGGTTTTACTCTGTCACCCAGGCTGGAGTGCAGAGGCACAAACATGGCTCACTGCAGCATCTGACCTCCCAGACTCAAGCAGTCCTCCTAAGCCTCCCGAGCAGGTGGGACTACTGGCATGCACCACCAAACTCAGCTAATTTTTGTGTTTTTTGTAAAGATGGGTGTTTCACCATGTTGCCCAGGCTAGTCTCGAACTCCTGAGCTCAAGCCATCCACCCAATGCAGCATAACTTTCGTATTTGTCTTTTTTGCCTAAGCTTTCCAGATTAATTTATGGTCTGGTTCTTGTCATGCACATGCCACAGGATAAATAGAAGGCCTTGTTCTTTATGCTGTTTGCTGCCTTTGAGGGTCATTGAGCTCCTCAGAGATACTTTTTTTTTTCTTTTTTTTTGAGATGGAGTCTCACTCTGTCGCCCAGGCTGGAGTACAGTGGCGGCACGATCTCAGCTCACTGCAGCCTGTCTCACAGGTTCAAGTGCTTCTCCAGCCTCAGCCTCCTGAGTAGCTGAGATTACAAGCTTGCACCACCATACCCAACTAATTTTGGGGAGCCCGGTCTCTGTCGCCCAGGCTGGAGTGCAGTGGCGGGATCTTAGCTCACTGGGGCGGGGACGTGGCGTGGGTAGGGACAGTCGCCCGCCACCTGCGCCAGCTAGTTTTTGTATTTATTTTTTACCCAGTAAGAGGCCGAGGGTTTCCCGTGCTAGCCAGGATGGTCTCGATCTCCTGACCTTGTGATCCGCCCGTGTCAGCCTCCCAAAGTGTTGGGATTACAGGCTTGAGCCACCGCGCCCGGCCCCAACTAATTTTTGTGTTTTTTAGTAGAGACGGGGTTTCACCACGTTGGCCTAGTCTCAAAGTCCTGACCTCAGGTGATCCGCCTGCCTCGGCCTCCCAAAGTGCTGGGATTACAAGGCATGAGCCACTGTGTCCGGCTTTATTTGTTATTTTTTAATTTTTTTGGAGACAGAGTTTTGCTGTCATCCAGGCTGGAATGCATTGGTGCAATCAGCTCACTGCTGCCTCAAATTTCAGGCCTCAAGCAGTCTTCCCACCTCAGCCTCCTTAGTAGCTAAGACTACAGGCAGGAGCCACCATGCCTGGTGCAATTCTATATAACCTTAGATCATTCCAGTGAGTTGCTACCTGGTTTAAGCTAGACGTCCTAAGTTCCTCTTTAATATCTGGCTTATGTTTGGTTTTCACAACATCCTTTCTGAATTTATATAACCCCTTGATATAAGTCATCAGCTGGGAGAACAGAAAGTGTTTGAATATTCAGGGGGTTCTGATTTTTAGACAGCAACTAAGAGATGTCCTCATTGTTTCCTCTTGGTGTGTTCACAGAGTCATTACCAGCTCCAGCTGTGCCCTGGTGCAGACTGCCCCATGGTTATTCGGGTACAAGAGCCTAGAGCTCGCCGAGTACAGTGCAATCGGTGCAACGAGGTCTTCTGGTAAGAGTGAGTGTGAGTGCTGAGCAGCCCTGGGCTCATGCCCCATCCTCCAAAGCACCACTGCTGTTGCTCCATGTGAGGGCGGCACTGGAAGAGGCAGGGTCTTTGAGCCAACAGAGCAACTGTGCTCCAAGTGGGTAGGTTTATGCCCAGCATCTCATATTCCACTAGGTCTTCAATACATGCTCAGTCTGGAGGCAAGGAGTTGACACAGGTTCTTGGAGAATGTGTTGTGGCTTATGCTACTAAGTCTCATGGCCCAGAGATTGTGTGGGATGTATCTATCTTTATAGCTAATCACATATTACTGTGTTTGAAAGGTATAATCTTCAGCATTTTAATCTTTCTCTGTCTTGGCCTTTCTTGGCTAATTTTTGTAAAACTAAGTCATAAATATATTCTACATCTACTGAAGGTTCACTTCATTCAGTAGATACCATGGGAATAACTAAAGTTTACCGAAGGCTTACCAGATGACAGACACTACTATCCTGATCACTTACCTTGCATTATCACAACTGTATATGACCCTTACATTCTCTCATTTTTTGTTGTTTTCTTGAGACGGAGTCTTGCTTTGTAGCCCAGGGTGGAGTGCAGTGGTGCATACTTTGCTCACCACAACCTCCACTTCCCAGGGTCAAGCAATTCTCCTACCTCAGCCTCCTGAGTAGCTGAGATTACAGGCACATGCCATCATGCCTGGCTGATTTTTGTATTTTTAGTAGAGACAGGGTTTCATTATGTTGGCCAGGCTGGTCTCAAACTCCTGACCTCGTGATCTGCCCACCTTGGCCTCCCAAAGTACTGGGATTACAGGATTGAGCCACTGCGCCTGGCTATGACCCTTATATTCTATGAAGATATCAAGGTACAAGGTAAACCTAGTAAATAGTAGAACCATAATTTAGGCCCAGATCTGTCCTAATCATACCTCCCTGGAATATTCATGGTGGGGCTTCAGAGAAACTGCTTGGAAAATGAGATGTGTGTGTGCGCACATGCCTGTATTTCAAAACATTATTGACACCGAAGATTAAGAATCACTAATGTAGTGGTTCTTTCATTTTAAATCAGGCAGCCACCAGGATCACAGCGATTCAGAGAGACTCCTTGTAATGGTTCTTTATCCTTGTGTCCCACTTTATGAAGTTACTTCCCTGGGTATTTGCCTGAGGGCCTTTTCTAGCCACAAAGTACTGTTGGCCTCCACCAAAGAAAAATTGAAAATATGGAAGCCTAGCCCGACGAATATTGGAGTCTTTTTTTTTTTTTCTTCTGTTTTAAGTTTCAGTGTCATCAGATATATCATGACCCTACAGATTTTGCAAGTTCTGGCATTTGTGCATCCTTGTGTGCATGTCTGGCTGGGAAATCAGATGAGACTCCCAGAAATGGATCTCAATCCTGCCTTAGGTCTGAGCTAGGGAGTCCTTCTCAGAGCACCTCACCATGCCCTATGAGAGTCATAGCTCTGTGTTTGACATCTTGGGGGTTGGTAAACAAGATGTTTAAACAAGATATTTAACATACATAGCATAGCTCACTGCAGCCTCAAACCCCTGGTATGAAGTAATCCTTCTGCCTTAGCCTTCCAAGTAGCTGAAACTACAGATGCCCGGCTAATTTTTAAAAATTTGTTGTAGAGGCCAGGTGCAGTGGCTCACACCTGTGACCCCAGCACTTGAGGAGGCCGAGGCGAGTGGATCACCTAAGGTCAGGAATTCAAGACTAGCCTGGCCAACATGATGAAATCCCATCTCTACTAAAAATACAAAAATTAGCCAGGTGTAGTGGCAGGAGCCTGTAATCTCAGCTACTCAGGAGGCTGAGGCAGGAAAATCACTTGAACCAAGGAAGCAGAGGTTGCAGTGAGCCGAGATCATGCCATTGCACTCCAGCCTGGGTGACAAGAGCGAAACTCTGTCTCAAAAAAAAAAAGATTGTAGAGGCAGGGTCTTCGTATGTTGCCTATGTTGGTCTCAAACTCCTGGTCTAAAGCAATCCTTTTTTTTTTTTTTAAACAGGGTCTCTCTCAGTTGCCCACGTTGTAGTACAGTGATGCAAATACAGCTCACTGCAGCCTTGACCTCCAGAGCTCAGGCAATCCTCCTACCGTAGACTCTCTAATAGCTGGGACTACAGACACATGCCACCACACCTGGCTAGTTTTTTCATTTTTTGTAGAGATGGGGTCTCACCATGTTGTCCAGGCTGGCTTCAAACTCTTGGGCTCAAGCAGTCCTCCCATCTTGACCTTCCATAGTACTAGGATTACAAGCATGAACCATTGCACTCGGCCTACAGAAACATTTTATTTGTGCATGTTAGAGCATGTCTTACAAAGGCTTAAGTTGAAGAGACATTCATGCAGTATTTCAGTATAACTCATGAGTAAGTAAAGGTTCCATGGGCCTTGAGAGAGAACTTTACCTATTTGAAAAGCTCTAGACCAGGCAGGATGGCCCACACCTGTAATCCCAGCACTTTGGGAGACCGAGGCAAGCAGATCATAAGGTCAAGAGATGAAGACCATCCTGGCCAACATGGTGAAACCCCATCTCTACTAAAAATACAAAAATTAGGCTGGGCGCAGTGGCTCACGCCTGTAATCCCAGCACTTTGGGAGGCTGAGGTAGGCGGATCACATGGTCAGGAGATCGAGACCATCCTGGCTAACACGGTGAAACCCGTCTCTACTAAAAATACAAAAAATTATCCAGGTGTTGTGGCGGGCGCCTATAGTCCCAGCTACTTGGGAAGCTGAGGTAGGAGAATGATGTGAAGCCAGGAGGCGGAGCTTGCAGTAAGCCGAGATTGTGCCACTGCACTCCAGCCTGACGACAAAGCGAGACTGCGTCTCAAAAAAAAAAAAGAAAAGCTCTAATTCATGATTTGTTAACTTGGATAAAAGGAAAATTTTAAACATGGGACCCTGACTTAATGAATATTTGAATGTTTTTCTTTTCCAATTTTAAGTTTCAAGTGTCGTCAGATGTATCATGCACCCACAGACTGTGCCACGATCCGGAAATGGCTCACGAAGTGTGCAGACGACTCTGAAACAGCCAACTACATTAGTGCTCACACTAAAGACGTAAGGATTGTATTTCACCTCTCATGGATCTGCCCTCTTATTGCTGCCCAGGGCCTAGCCTTGGAGATTTGCCATCTGAGAGCAGAATACCCAGAGCCCCAGGGCCCTTCCTGAGGACTAGGGGTTGGGGACCTTCATGCAGAGTTGGCAGCTTGTAGCAGGTTATCACAGGATGCATTGGGTGCATTTTTTCTTTATTATTATGAAATGCCAAAATGCCAGAAAAGGGGGAACTAATTAGAAGAGAACTACCAGTCTTTAACAGCTCTGAAAAGGAGGTGGTTGATAGTCATACTTGATACATAGTAAGGCTGTAATGCAAGCTCAGACCTGCACGATACTCATTTTGAAGTTTCCCGTGGGAAAGTATGGTCCGCGGGCTCTAGGGGCCACTGTACCCTTTGTCAGTCACTCGCAGAGTATGCACTCACAAGCACAGTTTTAATAACAACATTATTAAACATGGTCGACTTCATAGCAGTGGGAGATCACAGCATCAGACTGGTCTCTGCATTGCTGCTTCAGGTTGCTGGCATCTCTCAAATGGTAGAGAGGAGTTTTAGATGTGGTTTCCTTACCCTCTTCTCGAAGCAGAAGTTCAGGCAAGCTGACCATGACTGAATCCATTGTGGCAGCTCCTGTGCTGCTTTGCCAGTCCTCTCAAGAAGGCAGGTTTTCTGCTGATTCAACCTGTGCTTAATCTGAGCAGCTTCGTGGCAGGGGCAGATGGTGGAAGACTTAGTGGGGTTCAGCTGGTGCTTGAAGCGTTTCAAGGCCAAATATGCTGACGTCATTTCCTTGACTTACTGTTCCAGCCTCAGTGACCTGCCACATTTAAGTGAGATGCTCCTCCCCAGAAGTGCTCGCATGATGAGCAACTGGGCACAGGTGCCAGGAGCTTTGTGTAATTTGTCTTAAAACCAACCTGGTGGTATGTGAGCCTAATGGCACCCTTCTGTCTCCTCAGTGTCCCAAGTGCAACATCTGCATTGAGAAGAATGGAGGCTGCAATCACATGGTGAGCAGAAGCCTCTGCACTTTGTATGTGTGACCTGGAACCTTTGGTCAGTGTGCCCTTAACGTGTTCTCTTCTGTTTCCCTCTGACAGCAATGCTCCAAGTGTAAACACGGTGAGTTCCAAGCTTGGTGTGTAAGGCCCAGTGGCACTTTCTTGTGGTTGGGTCTCCGTTACTATTTAAGTGAGTACTTCTGCCATGAAATGACAAAACATAGAAGAGCCACAGTCACTTAACAGTCACAGTAACTGGCATAAAGTAGCTTTTTTTTTTTTTATTTTATATTTTTTGGTCCCTCTTACAATCCCACTGCTATCTTGCTAACACATATAGTCAGACGTCAACTTTGGGGTAATCCTCATGATCCTCAGTTATCCAAGAAGATGATTTCAGGGTGTTACTTTCACTTTTTTGCCAAGGCAGGTAAGTAGCTTGGGGCTTATCTGTGCTACCTTGTAGATACCTTTACCAGAAGTAGTAAAATAATGGTTTTCCCTTGCTGTTTTACAATAGTGGGGGTTTTGATTTAACCTTTCAGACCTCCTTCATCCATCAGGAATAATTTACATAGCTAGAACCCATTGGTTTTGTATGCCACCCAGCCAGGTCAGCTGAAGAAACAGAATCCCTTCAAGTAGAAAATATGTCCAAGTGGGTCTCTCCTACACAGCTGCTTTGATGCTCATCAGGAGCCCCTGAGAGTCTGAGAGTTTCTTTTTTGTGTGTGAAGGAATCTCACTCTGTCACCCATGAAGTTTAGTGATGCAATCTCAGCTCACTGTAACCTCCATCTCCTGGTTTCAAGCAGTTCTCCTGCCTCAGCCTTTCGAGTAGCTGGGATTACAGGCATCTACCACTGCGCCTGGCTAATTTCTGTATTTTTAGTAGAGACGGGGTTTTGCCATGTTGGCCAGGCTGGTCTCAAACTCCTGACCTCAGGTGATCTGCCTACCTTGGCCTCCCAAAGTGCTGGGACTACAGGAGTGAGCCACTGCGCCTGACCGAGAGTTTTGCTTTGCAAGGGCCTGTGCAAATGCTATTTCCAGGAACCCTCTTTTCTTTATTTTTTGAGACAGTGTCTCACTCTGTCGCTCAGGCTGGAGTGCAGTGGCATGATCTTGGCTCACTGCAACCTCTACCTCCTGGGTTTAAGCAATTCTGCCACCACAGCCTCCTGAGTAGCTGGGATTACAGGGACTCACCACCACACCTGGCTACTTTTTTGTATTTTTAGTAGAGACGGGGTTTCACCATGTTAGCCAGGCTGGTGTCAAACTCTTGACCTCGGCCGGGCGCAGTGGCTCACGCCTGTAATCCCAGCACTTTGGGAGGCCGAGACAGGCGGATCACGAGGTCAGGAGATCGAGACCATCCTGGCTAACACAGTGAAACCCTGTCTCTACTAAAAATACAAAAAATTAGCCGAGCATGGTGGCAGGCGCTTGTATGTAGTCCCAGCTACTCAGGAGGCTGAGGGAGGAGAATGGCATGAACCCGGGAGGCAGAGCTTACAGTGAGCCGAGATCACGCCACTGCACTCCAGCCTGTGCGACAAAGTGAGACTCCGTCTCAAAAAAAAAAAAAACAACAAACAAAAAAAACTCTTGACCTCAGGGGATCCGCCTGCCTCGGCCTCTCAATGTGCTGGGATTATAGGCGTGAACCACCGTGCCTGGCCTTTTTTTTTTTTTTCCCAAAGATGGAGTTTTGCTCGTCACTCAGGCTGGAATGCAATGGCGCAATCTTGGTTCACTGCAACATCTGCCTCCTGGGTTCGAGCAATTCCACCTCATCCTCCCCAGTAGCTGCAATTACAGGCGCCCACCACCACACCTGGATAATTTTTGTGTTCTTAGTATAGACGGGGTTTCACCATGTTGTCCAGGCTGGTCTCGAACTTCTGACCTCAGGCAGTCTGCCTGCCTCGACTTCCCAAAGTGCTGGGATTACAGATGTGAGCCACCGTGCCCGGCCCCAGGAGCCCTTTTAATCAGAGTGGTCATGGCAGGGACTTAGACAGTAACATTGACTCTGCAGTGCCGAATGAAGATAGGCCATGGCTAGTGGCATATTTCTTCCATGGGGCCACACCCCCCCCCCTTTTTTTTTTTTTTTTTTTTTTTTTGAGATAGAGAAGCTCTGTCATCCAGGCTGGAGTGCAGTGGTGCGATCTCAGCCCACTGCAAGCTCCGCCTCCCGGGTTCACGCCATTCTCCCGCCTCAACCTCTGGAGTAGTTGGGACTACAGGCGCCCGCCACCACGCCCGGCTAATTTCTTTTTGTATTTTTAGTAGAGACGGGGTTTCACCATGTTAGCCAGGATAGTCTCGATCTCCGGACCTTGTGATCCACCTGCCTCGGCCTCCCAAAGTGCTGGGATTACAGGCTTGAGCCAGCGCACCCAGCGGGGCCACACTCTTTCCCTCTCTTTTTCTTTGTATATATATGAGAGAGAGAAGTGTATCATACACTTAGAACAATGCAAAAGACACATAGAGTTTAAAGAATAATGACAAACACCCCAGCACCCACCACATTTCTAGTGCCTGAGAAGCCCCATGGGTGTCCATATCGCTTGACACCCAGAGTTAACTGCCATCTCACAAGAATCACTTGAATCCAGGAGGTAGAAGTCATAGTGAACCGAGATTGTGCCACTGAACTCCAGCCTGGGTGATAGAGCGAGACTCCATCTCAAAAAAAACTGCCATCTCTTTCTTTTTTTTTTTTTTTTTTTTTTGAGACAGAGTCTCGCTCTGTCGCCCAGGCTGGAGTGCAGTGGCCGGATCTCAGCTCACTGCAAGCTCCACCTCCTGGGTTTACACCATTCTCCTGCCTCAGCCTCCCGAGTAGCTGGGACTACAGGCGCCCGCCACCTCGCCCAGCTAAGTTTTTGTATTTTTTAGTAGAGACGGGGTTTCACCGTGTCAGCCAGGATGGTCTCGATCTCCTGACCTCGTGATCCGCCCGTCTCGGCCTCCCAAAGTGCTGGGATTACAGGCTTGAGCCACCGCGCCCGGCCTCTCTTTCTTTGCTGTATATTTATATCACCTATATGGGCAACCCTAAGGAATGTGGTGGTTTTTTTGTTTGTTTGTTTGTTTGTTTTTTTCGAGACGGAGTCTCACTCTGTCACCCAGAGCTGAGTGCAGTGGCGCGATCTCGGCTCACTGCAACCTCCACCTCCGAGGTTCAAGCAATTATCCTGCTGGGCCTCTGGAGTAGCTGGAATTGCAGTCACATGCCACCACACCCAGCTAATTTTTGATGGAGTCTCACTCTGTCTCCGGGGGTAGAGTGCAATGGTGCAATCTCGGCCCACTGCAACCTCCGCCTCCTGGGTTCAAGCAATTCTCCTGCCTCAGCCTCCCAAGTAGCTGAGATTATAGGCACCCGCCACTATACCCAGCTAATTTTTTGTATTTTTGTTAGAGACGTGGTTTCACCATGTTGGCCAGGCTGGTCTTGAACTCTGACCTCGTGATTAGCCCACCTTGGCCTCCCAAAGTGCTTGGATTACAGGCATGAGCCACCACGCCCGGCCTATATTGTTTAAAATGGTAGCAAGCACACCTAGCTAATTAAGGAGAGGGCAGTGTTGCCACTATTAGGTGAAGGCTCCCAGGAGAGAAATGGAACAACCTCTGGGTCTCCGGGTTTTGCTTTGGCTTCCCTAAAATTATTCAGGAGCCTCATTTTTTGGTAAGTCAGTAAGCCAAGTTATCCCAGGAGATTGAATCCTGAGAAACAGGAATTACCCTGTCAGGGTCTCTGGAAGAGGCAGAATAGGCCAGATATAAAATCGAATAAGGTATTATTAGAACACACATTGTGTGTTCTAGACAACCAGGAGGACCTCACTTAGACAAGTTTTGCTTCTCATAGCAGGCTTGACAAAGATATAACAAGGCACATAGCCCATGTGCTCATGGAATGCAGAATATCAACAGGCCATTGTTCATCCAACAGAACTATGGTTGGCTTCTCTCCATTCGACTGCAATAATTCTTTGAGCATCTAACAATAATTCTTTAAACATACAGGAAAAAAAAGCATTTTTTTTTTTTTGAGACAAGGTCTTGCTCTGTCACCCAGGCTGGAGTGCAGTGGTGCAATCTCAGTCACCCAGGCTGGAGTGCAGTGGTGCAATCTCAGCTCACAATCTCCGCCCTGCAGGTTTAACCAGTTCTCGTGCTTCAGCCTCCCAAGTAGCTACTGGCACGTGCCACCATACCTGGCTAATTTGTGTGTGTGTGTGTGTGTGTGTGTGTGTGTGTGTGTATATATATATGTATGTATTTTTTTTTAATAGAGACGGGGGTTTCACCATGTTGGCAAGGCTGGTCTCAAATTCCTGACCTCAGGTGATCCACCTGCCTTGGCCTCCCAGAGTACTGGGATTACAGGTGTGAGCTACCACAAAAGCAGAATCATAGTTCTGATTATGAACCATTGGATAGCTCTAGGTTTTATAGAAATGTGTTATTTGTCACGCACAGTGGCTCATGCCTGTAATCCCAGCACTTTGAGAGGCAGAGATGGGCAGCTCACTGAACATTGGGGGTTCGAGACCGGCCTAGCCAACATGGTGAAGCCCCATCTCTACTAAAAATACAAAAATTAGCCAGCATGTTGTCGGGCGCCTGTCGTCCCAGCTACTCGGGAGGCTGAGGCAAGTGAATCGCTTGAACCTGGAATGCAGAGGTTGCAGTAAGCCGAGATCGTGCCACTGCACTCCAGCCTGGGTGACAGAGTGAGAGTTTGTCTCAAAAAAAAAAAAAAAAAGAAAAATAAGAAATGTGTTCTTGGCCGGGCGCGGTGGCTCAAGCCTGTAATCCCAGCACTTTGGGAGGCCGAGACAGGCGGATCACGAGGTCAGGATCGCGACCATCCTGGCTAACATGGTGAAACCCCGTCTCTACTAAAAAGATACAAAAAAATTAGCCGGGCGAGGTGGCAGGCGCCTGTAGTCCCAGCTACTCGGGAGGCTGAGGCAGGAGAATGGCGTGAACCCGGGAGACGGAGCTTGCAGTGAGCCGAGATTGCGCCACTGCACTCCAGCCTGGGCAACAAAGCGAGACTCCGTCTCAAAAAAAAAAAAAAAAAATGTGTTCTTTAAAATAGAAGAAAAAGGGGAAAAGCCTTTATTCTTAGCTTCATATACAAAAATCTTTCTAGGACAAGTGTGAGGGTAGGAAGCAGTAGGGAGGTCAGTTTGTACTGATGATGTGCATTTAGACAGTCAGGTGGGCCTCAGTTGGACAAGTTCCTGCTTCTCATAGTGGCATTGACATAGCAGACCAGTAGTCTGTACAGTCAGCATCTGCCTGTATTAGATTAATAAAACACATGGCACATGTGCTCATGGAATAGAAATTATCCATAGGCTTTTGTTCCTATCAGCAAGTACAGACTACAAGGACAGTAGGATGTGACAGGGATGAGAGGTGCACATTCCTTCAAGAAAGAGGCCCCCTTGGGAAGTTCTGTTCAGGTGACCCCTTTGGGAGCAGGGTCTGACTGTCTTTCTCCTCTGCCTATAGAGGAAAGTGGAGTTGTCTTGTAGATGTAAATGACTCTTCCTCTGTTCTGCACAGACTTCTGCTGGATGTGTCTAGGAGATTGGAAGACTCATGGCAGTGAATACTATGAGTGTAGTCGTTACAAGGAGAATCCTGACATTGTGAACCAGAGCCAACAAGCCCAGGCGAGGGAAGCCCTCAAGAAGTACTTATTCTACTTTGAGAGGGTAGGTGTCCTCTCCTGTACCTTCCCCTACAGGGTAGGCTTCTTCCACTTGGCCTGCTGGTGGGATTCCCAGGGGACTGGTAGACAGAGCCAGCCTGTGCACATAGAAGTCAGTGAATGGAGCTCCTGCGGTATCCCTGGGTGCTAGCTCTGTAGATGTGCCTTTCAAGCTCTACAGGGTATATCTCCAGCCAACAGGGAAGGACCTGGTACTGACCTTGGTTGAATGATGGATTGAAGGACAATGAGGGGCCATCAGACAGTCTTTTCCATCTAGTGCCATCTTTTTTTTTTCTTTTTTCAATGTTTTTAATTTTTATTTATTTTTTTCTTTCTGTCCTCACAATCTGTTCCCATAGTATCATCTTAGTAGTCAAATTTGGAAAGCAGTTTCTCCCAGGGAGCCCTTCAGAAGCCCAAAGAGCACCATGCATAATGGTCTCTAATCACAGTAGACCATCAGGGGCCTAGCTTTGCATAGTCGTCAGGGCTGGAGTCCCATTGACCCAGAAGGGTAGAGTGATCTGGTAGGCATACGGCTGTTCTGGACAGGTTAGAAGGATGGACTGAAGAAGACCTGCTCTTGCACTTTGGGGAATAAGTTACAGGAGCCTATGGCCATGTCCTGCCAGCAAGGTGTCTATCCTGAACTCTTGTGTAGACCTCTGCACCTTCGTGGGACTCGTGTGGTTTTCCCCTTCTGTGCCCTGTAGTGGGAAAACCACAACAAAAGCTTGCAGCTTGAGGCACAGACATACCAGCGGATTCACGAGAAGATTCAGGAGAGGGTCATGAACAATCTGGGGACATGGATCGACTGGCAGTACCTACAGAATGCTGCCAAGCTCTTGGCCAAGGTATCTACCACTTCACTCATCCTATCCCTGATCCAGTGCCTGGCTCTGTCACCACCTCTGAAAGTGGGAAGCCCTGTTGAAAGAGAGTATTTTAGCACCCTGTGCAGCCTTTCTTGCTTCTGCTTGTGGATCCACATCTTCATGTGCTGTGCCCATCAAGGACCTAGTCCTCTGCTGGATGTCCAGGGGATTTATAAGAGTGTTGCACTGCCTCTGCCTGTAGGGAAAACTAGAGCACTTTTCTTCTCCTTTTGTCCTGTGTATGCATCACTCAAAGGAAAATAAAAGATTGTCTGAAGTGCCGGGCGTGGTGGCTCACCCCTGTAATCCCAGCACTTTGGGAAGCCGAGGTGGGCGGATCACTTGAGGTCAGGAGTTTGAGACCAGCCTGGCCAACATGGTGAAACCCTGTCTCTACTAAAAATACAAAAGTTAGCTGGGCATGGGGGCACATGCCTGTAGTTCCAGCTACTTGGGAGGCACGAGAATTGCTTGAACCTAGGAGTTGGAGGCTGCAGTGAGCTGAGATCATTGCACTCCAGTCTGGGTGATAAAGCAAGACTCTGTCTCAAGAAAAAAAAAAAAAAAAAGATTGGGCAGGGTGCAGTGTCTCACGCCTATGATCCCAGCACTTTGGAAGGCCAAAGCAGATGGATTGCTTGAGCCCAGGAGTTTGAGACCAGCCTGGGCAACATGAGAAAACCCCGTCTCTACAAAAAAATACAAAAATTTGCCTGGTGTGGTGATGCACACCTGTAGTCCTGGCTACTTGGAAGGCTGACGTGGGAGGATCGCTTGAGTCTGGGAGGCGGAGTTTGCAGTGAGTGGGAATCGCACCACTGCACTCCAGCCTGGGCATCAGAATGAAACCTTGTTTCAAAAAAAAAAAAAAAAAAGGTTGTCTTTGGCTAAGCATTGAGATAGATGTGTTGACTCTGATGTCCTACTCAAGAGGGAAAAGCTATTGAGGCAGCTGCTGGTAATCACTTTGTAAAAGAAACTGGGTGTTCTGTGACCATTGTTTGTTTGTTTTTTCCCCATATCTTTTCACAATTCATCTCTATTTGGCTTGGTATAATTTCTTTCAGGCCCATACCTATAGAGCTAAGCTCATTTGCATGTGGAGGGTAGGAATTGTAAGAGCCACCTGAGATGCAGGTAGCTTAGAATCACAGACACAGGTCCCTTCTCTCCTGTTGCAGTGTCGATACACCCTGCAGTACACCTACCCATATGCATATTACATGGAGTCCGGACCCAGGAAGAAGCTGGTAAGGCAAAGCAATTTTTCTACTCTGTCCTGTTAGCCTCAAAGGTGCCCTTCTCTACCAGCACTTTGCAGGAGAGTGAGGACCAGACCCCTGGTCATTGGGAGGGCAAAGTTAAAACAAAACTCTAATTGCAAAATTCCACTTCTACTCTGGGCACCTCCAAAATATATCTCAGGTGCTGTTATTCTGTGTAATGTAAGACACATGCACCTAATCCTCTGAACAACTATATTTAAAGGGCGATTGGCTAAAAAGGTCTGTGGCCAGTGGGAGGCCACTAGTGCCCATGCTTGGGAGGGATATTTAGCATGCATGTCCTTAAGATATATTTGACTGTTTTATACCTTGTTTAATTCTTCATCTTAGAGTTGAATTTGAATATGAATTTATTGTTACTACCAGTAACAATAAATGTTAATAAACTAGTAATTCACATTTTTGTTTAAATGCTGGAAAACAGAAAAGCATTTACATTGTCCGGAAAGAAATTACCACTGTCAGCATTTTCCAGCCTTTTAAAATTAATATTGTGTATATATAATCAAGGTTTTATATATATAAAAAACAATATTTTATTGTTATAAAGTTTATTGTTATAGCTGTTATGATTTACCCGCCTGGTAAATACCATTTTGTTAATGATTGCATAAATGTGTCATCATGATTGTACCATCACTTGGGACATTTATTCTTTGTTTCGCTACTATAAATAGTACATTGAGGAACATTTTTGTGCATAAAGCTGTATCTTCTTAGATGTATAATTACTAAGTAAGTTTGAGTATTTTTAAGGCTCTTGATTTGCAGAAGGACTGGAAAAAAATGAAGTGATAGTGTCTGAGTATATTCGTTTGACTTATTTTTTACAGCATCCATTCCCTTTCATGTTGGGAGTGTTCTCTTTAGTGACTTAAATTCTTCCCCTTCCTTTGGGAGTGTGGAGGGTGGAGTGGACCTTTTAGGGGTGGAGGGTGAGTGTGGCCTTGCTGTTTGGATAGCCTTTTGTTTGGATTCTGGCTCTGGGCACAGGGAATAACACTGCTTTCTGAGGACAGTATCAGGATTGTCTGTAGTTCTTGAGCCTGAGGTGCTGCGTGTGCCCACCCTGTGTACAGGCCCTGCCCCAGCCATAGCCCACTCACCTTTTGACCCTCCTGCTCTGCCTATGCAGTTTGAATACCAGCAGGCTCAGCTGGAGGCTGAGATCGAAAACCTCTCATGGAAAGTGGAGCGTGCAGACAGCTATGACAGAGGGGTAAGTGCCTACTGTCCTCTTGGATTCTATATTGCAGGTAAAGGAGGACTGACCTGGTAATAGGTGAAAGGGTTGTTGGCTTGTGCATTGGAAGCTGCTGCTAAGAATGGGAAGGGCAGTGTTTTTTACTCCTTGGAGGTCCTGGAGGGTGTTTGTGGCTTTGGCTACTCCTTGCTCCCAGGCCAGGGCCATGCAAGCATACACCTTGTTTCTCTGATGCAGGACTTGGAGAACCAGATGCATATAGCGGAGCAGCGGAGGAGAACCCTGCTGAAAGATTTCCATGACACCTAAGTTGGGATGTGGATGTGCCGGGGTGAGGAAGATGTGGCCACAAGGTCTCCCGGCTGCCATACTGCATGCTGCAGGCTCTGCCTTTCATGACCCCAGGCGACAGCCAGGGCCCCACTCCTGAGAGACACTGGCAACACCTCTTAGTTGATTTCTGTTTTCTTCTCTTTTCACTTTTTGTTTCTACCAGGGTAGAGGCCATGTTGAACTGGCCTCTTTTCAGGACTTTTATTTCCCCCTGGATGGTTGTTGGGAGGGAGGGAATGTGTTTTCTGAATGGCTATTAATAGTATTAGATCATTACAACTTATGTAACTTTCAAAGGTTGTACAATTATACAAAAAAAAAACAAAAAAAACAAAGGCAAACTATAGGATAACACAGAGCCCTTTTTGAAAATAAATTGGCGTTGGAGTGTTTTACCCTCTAGCTCTTTTACTTAGAATGTAACATATGCTGCCTACCCACCTGAAAATGTCTGTACTGCAAGAGGGCCCTGGGCCTCTGCTTTCCAGATTCACATTTGTTTGGCCAGAGTTGGAGTCCTAAAGGAAGAGCATGGGTGGCAGATGGCAGGGAATTAAACTGGCCTGTGCAGTGGGCACGGAGCACAAGGAGTCACAGCATGCCTCCTGCCTTACCATGGTGGTACGGAGACAGTTCAGAACATGGTCTTCTTGCCACAGGGTGTTGTTGTCTCTGGTGGTGCTGCATGTCTGTGGCTCACCTTTATTCTTGAAACTGAGGTTTACCTGGATCTGGCTACTGAGGCTAGAGCCCACAGCAGAATGGGGGTGGGCCTGTGGCCCCCCAAACTAGGGGGCATAGGTTCATCACAGCGTTTCCTTTTGTCTCCTAAAGATAGGGATCTACTTTTGAAGGGAATTGTTCCTCCCAAATAAATTTGCTTTACCTTGGTGTCCTTTCTTTTGTGCCAGTATTCAAGTGGTATAGCTCTGAGCAGGGTCACATTTGGCCAAACTTGACACTGTCTTGCTGCACTCTCCTTTGGCAAACATCAGGGTCAGAATTCAGGATAGCCTTCCCTAGGGCACTGGCCTTTCTGGTACGGGGACCACGTTTTCACAGGTTATTTTCATGTTACCTGGAGCGTGTCCAGAGGCTGCTCTGAGGCTGAGGTGTGTTCCCCCTTGCCTGGTTCCAGCTGTCAGAGGGATACCATCCTAGGGTCTGGGAGTCCAAGGCCATGGGACTCCTTGGTTTGTGGTCTCAGATCCTGTACTAAGAAGGGTCTGGCCAGAGGAACAGACCAGTTTTCGCACAGTGAAGTGCAAGGGAACAAGTGGTTTGCCTGGTGTCCTACCTGTCCTGAACCTGGTCCTGTGGGCCATTGAAAAGTTAGATCTGTGATCTCTGGGGTTTTTGTGGCTTTGTTCAATGCTTCCACTCTAGGGCAGGCAGAGCAGTCTATACTCTCCCACACCTGCTTGACCTCCAGGGAGAGCTGATATACAGAGATCTGTGAATATTATGATAGAAATTATTTGGTATTCATATATTTCACCTGCAAGTCAGCAATTTCCCAGGTACCATGTAAGCTATAAAACAGTCATTCTTAAAGACACAGGATAGCTGTGACTCATGGAATCATGAGGTCCATGGCTGGTTGCAGGTTCCCTTTCTCCTTCCTCAGGTTTTGTCTCTTCCTGTGTTGTCCCCAGCAAGGGAGAGACTGTGGGGTGGATTGGGAGAACAAATTAGGAGTATAGCGGATGAACCCAGAATTGGAACAGTGGGGCGCTAACTGAACGAGGAGAGTACCTGCTGCAGGACCTGGAGGTCAGGTGTGAATGCTGTATTGGCACAAGGAATAAATATCCTGGCATCTGGAGCCTTTACCTCTCCATCAAGTCCTTCCTGTGATACTGCCATGGCACGGGATCTGAGTTGCAGCTCTGCACCCTAAATCACACCCTGGGCATTGTCTGGGCTGCAGGGCTGCCAGATTCTGCACTTGTGTCTAGCTGTGGCCCTGGATGCTGGAGCTGCAGGGTTTTCTGTGCTCAGACTGTAGCCTGTAGCTCTTGGCCTGTGTAGAGCCCCATCCTGTGTCCCCAGTGTCTGTTGTTTGTCAACATCATCAGGAAGATGGGAAAGGTCAGGCAGAATTTTTCTGCCCTACAAAGGGTAGAAGAGAAAGGACACAGTATTTTCATGAATTTACCATATCTCTTTGTTTTTCTTCAAAGAAAAAGTTAATTGAGGCAATGTCATCTGCTCAAAGTTGAGTGGTTTATTCACAATAAACTGTAAGTTTCTGATTATAAAAATGTGTCCAGAGTGTTTCTTCATGGGGTCTAGGTAGTCTTCTGAGCCCACAGGGGTCTGGCCAGTGAACACCAGAGGAGTGCCTTCCTATCAGTCAGCCCCTTCTTCCAGAGGGCTGGGGAGGCCCCAGTGGCCAAATTCGGCTCTGTTTTCCCTTTCTGGCTGTTCGGGGAGAGGGCACCTGTGATCCCTGTGGAATGAAGTAGTAAATCCTGGCAGTTTTCAGCTCTCCTCTCCTTCCCTGGGTTGTACAGGCTGAATCATTCCCCATCACAAACAGATCCCAGGGTTGTGGTAGGGTGCTGATATAAATGTCCCAACCCCCCCCCATTCTAAGACCTCTGGGCCCCTCCAAAGTAGACATGGGAATGTAGGGCTGTGGAGTATGGCAGGGCGAACTTTAGCTTCACGGGAGCCCTAAGGGTTGTGAAGAGACAACTTGGGGCAGAAACAAGTGTAGAGTCTAATCTCAAGGGTGAAGGACAGGAAATGGGGTTTGGATTAAGGGGTCCACATTTGTGGTGTCAGAAGTGGCAATAGTGTCAGTGGTAAGTAGCTCAGGGGTAGAGTGGAGGCTCCATAGCTGTGGGCAACAAGCACAGGGCACCTGTGGCTAGAACAGACCTCATACATTGCCAGTCTGAACTCCGCAGCTCTTCCTGTGGACCTCAGGTGTGCCAAGCCCTACGCTTGGCACCTGGGCATACAGTGGTATGCAAGTGATTCATGTGCTCTACCTTCCAGGAGCTTCCGGTCCATGGGGGACACGGAATTGATCACTAGTGAATGTTTTTTGTTTTGAGACAGTCTCGCTCTATTGCCCAGACTGTAGTATAGTGGCATGATCTCTGCTCACTGCAGCCTCCACTCCTGGGCTCAAACATCATTCTACTTCAGCCCTCCGAGTAGCTGGGACTAGTGTGTGCCACCTTGCTCCCCTAATTTTTATATTTTTTTGTAGAGACAGGGTCTTGCCATGTTGCCCAGACTGGTCTCAAACTCCTGAGTTCAAGCTGTCTTCCTGGCTTGGCCTCCCAAAGTGCTGGGATTACAGGCATAAGCCACTGCGCCCAGTCCACTAGTGAATGTTTGTACTGGAGCAGCTAGGCCAGGAGCGAAGGACCACCCATGCTCAGGGCCACTCCTGCAGACGACTGGGGCCAGGGTACTATGGCCTTGGTACCATAGCCTTGGCAATCCTAAAAAGAGACAAGATAGCACCTTCTAGCGAAGTCAAGAGGAGGGATTTTCCATGTAGCCCACAGGGGTCCACACAATAAGCATCTGAGCATCTCCTGTATAATGGGCTCCGCTTGGGGCGGGATAGAAAGGGATAGAAGTGGGACCTCACAAGACAATCACATTAACTGAGAACATACCCATTTAGTCCTCACAGCAGCCGCTTGAGGTAGGTGCTGTCATCATCCACATTACACAGCCACTTAAAATGAGAGCTAGGGGACTCGCGTGGTGGCTCATGCCTATAATCCCAGCACTTCAGGAGGCTGAGACTGGAGAATTGCTTGAGCTCCAGGAGTTCATGACCAGCCTGGATGACATAGGGAGACCTCTTCCTACAAAAATAAATAAATAAAAATCAGCTGGGTGTGGTGCTGCACACCTGTAATCCCAGCTACTTGGGAGACTGAGCTAGGAGGATCGGGTTTGGACTGTTTCACTGCCACCTGCCACCGCCACCTGGGGATGAGTGCTGCAATGTATGTAATCCTGCACTGCTCAGTCATTGACAGAAACAGGGCCTTCTCTTAACAATCAGGCGCGGTGGCTCACATTAATCCCAGCACTGGGGAGGTGGGGGAGGCCGGATCTGCCTGTATGGTCAGGAGTTTGCAGTTAGCCTGACCATGTATGTTGAAACCCTGTCTCCTATTAAAATAAACAAAAATTAGCCAGACATGGTGGTGGGTACCTGTAATCTAATACTCTGGAGGCTGAGGCAGAATAACCTTGAACCCAAGAGCCCAGGGTTGCAGTGAGCTGAGATTGCACCACTGCACTCCAGCCTCAAGCAACAGAGAACTCCATCTCAAAAAGGCGGGCATGGTGGCTCACGAAATTGTAATCCCAGCACTTTGGGAGACCCGAGCAGAGCGGGTCACAAGACCAGGAGATCAGACCATCCTGGCTAACACAGTGAAGCCCCATCTCTACTACAAAAAGTGTGGGTAGTGGCAGGCACCTGTAATCCCAACCCTATAGGAAAGAGCTGAGGCAGGAAGGCGTGAACCTGGGGCCCGGGCTTTGCAGTGAGCCAAGATTGGGCCACTGCACTTCAGCCTGGGTGACAGAGCGAGACTCTGTCTCAAAAAGAAAAAGAAAAAAGAACACAGATAAATAGAAGGCCTGGATTTGGTAGTGTGTACTGCCATGGCATCAAAGGACCAGGCTTTTAAAAGACAGAAATTCTGGTTTCTGATGTGGTTGTGAAATTCCCACAGCTGACAGCAGGTGGAGCAGCCCTGCAACCTCCTTGCTTTCTGTTTTCTGGCAATGAGCTATCAGTACCTTTGCTTAGTGATAGGCCTAACTCAGGTAATAGGTGTAAGAATGGAGTTCAGGAAAATAGGTTAAGCAAAGTACAGATTTTATGGTGATCAAATTCTAGTTTTTAAAAGGCTAGAGGGGCCGGGTGCGGTGACTCATGCCTGTAATCCAGCACTTTGGGAGGCTGAGGTGGGCGGATCACAAGGTCAGGAGTTTGAGACCAACCTGGCCAACACGGTAAAACCTCATCTCTACTAAAAATATAAAAATTAGCCGGGCGTGGCCGGGCGCGGTGGCTCAAGCCTGTAATCCCAGCACTTTGGGAGGCCGAGACGGGCGGATCACGAGGTCAGGAGATCGAGACTAGCCTGGCTAACACGGTGAAACCCCGTCTCAAAAAAAAAAAAAAAAAAAATTAGCCGGGCGTGGTGGCACGCACCTGTAATCCCAGCTACTTGGGAGGCTGAGGCAGGAGAATTGCTTGAACCCAGGAGGCGCGGAGGTGGCAGTGAGCCGAGATCGAGCCACTGCACTCCTGCCTGGGCGACAGAGCAAGACTCTGTCTCAGGGGGGGAAAAAAAGGCTAGAGGGAAATAGTCTCAATTTCATTCCAAAAAAGGTATGTGAAAACCATGAGATCCTTGGTAATATTGTGGTTCTGTTGGTTGGTATTTATTATATTTAAGAATTTAGGAGATTTGGGCTGGATGCGGTGGCTTATGCCTGTAAGCCCAGCACTTTGTGAGGCTGAGGTGGGTGGAACACCTGAGGTCATGAGTTTGAGACCAGCCTGGCCAACATAGTGAAACCCTGTCTCTACTAAAAATGCAAAAATTAGCCGGGCATTGTGGTGGGCACCTGTAGTCCCAGCTACTTGGGAGGCTGAGGCAGGAGAATTGCTTGAACCCGGGAGGCAGAGGTTGTAGTGAGCCGAGATTGTGCCACTGCACTCCAGCCTGGGCAACAGAGTAAGACTCCATCTCAAAAGAAAAAAAGCCAGACGTTGTGGTACAGCGCCTGTAATCCCAGCTACTTGGGAGGCTGAGGCAGGAGAATCGCTTGAACCAGGGAGGTGGAGGTTGCAATGAACTGAGATTGCGCCATTGTACTCCAGTCTGGGCAACAGAGTGAGACTCCGTCTCAAAAAAAGAAAAAAAAAAGAATTTAAGTGATTCATATGATTTTAGAAAATCTGACTTGTTTCTATCGTACTACTACTCAGAAATTGAGAGACTTTTGGCCTAACTAGGGTGGATTAATGATAAGCTGCAGGGAATTTGAACAGTCTTAAATTGGTAATAGAATTTTCATCTATTCGAATCAGAAACATTTCTTTTTGAGTTGAGGAGTGTTAAACAACTCTGACTGGCTGGAGAATACGTGAATCTCTCCACCTGCAACTCACGCCTGCAATCTACTCATTCTTCCTCCCAGACTACAATTTCCTACTCTCCCATGCCTATTAGCCCCCTATATTACAATGAAGGCAATTTCCTGTGTTAACTCAGGATAGTAGATAACGTCTCTGTTCTATTCAACACCTAACTTTAGCAGCAATTACATTTTATTTTAGAATTCATTGGCATTGGTGGCTCAAGCCTGTAATCCTAGCACTTTGCTGGGGGAGGCACGAGGCAGATGGGATCTGGAGTCGGGAGATCGAGACCATCCCTATTCTTCCTGAACGAAACCCGATCTCTACCTACTAAAAAGCCTACAAAAACCTGGCGGTGGCGGTGGCAGGGGAGGCGCCTGTGATCCCAGCTACTGGGAGGCTGGAGCCAGGAGAATGAGTAAACCAGGAGGCTGAGTTTGCAGCCCGAGAAGAAGTCGGCCACTGCACTCCAGCCTCTGGGTGACAGAGAAGCGAGACTCGATCTCAAAAAGGTAATTCATTTTACCCAGTGGGAGGGGCAGTCATCACTGCCTGCCCAGCAGCCTCTCACCTCTACTGCAGAAGTCCAGGCCTCCCTGGTTGCCTTCAGAGCTGTAAGTTCCCACTCCATCTGAAGTGAAATACTGGGCTGCTGGTGTGTGTAGTTAGCACCCCAGCCTTGGCTAAGCCACAAGACCTCCCATTGCTGCCTGTTCCCTTTCTGTCTGGAAACAGAAACTCTCCTTTTGTGAAGCAGTGTTCATCTATCCTATCCTAAGGAGATTGACCAAAGTGGTCCCTGAGGGTGGCTGGATTAGTGGATGCCCACATGTGCTTGAATCGTGAAAACAGCCACTCTGTGTAAAGTCTTGGGAAAAAGGCTGGGTGGTGTGGCTCACGCCTGTAATCCCAGCAGTTTGGGAGGCCGAGATGGGCAGGTCACTTGAGGTCAGCAGTTGGAGACCAGCCTGGCCAACATGGTGAAACCGTGTCTCTACTAAAAATACAAAAAAAGCCGGGCACGGTGGCTCATGCCTGTAATCCCAGCACTTTGGGAGGCCAAGGCAGACAGATCACGGGTCAGGAGATTGAGACCATCCTGGCTGACATGGTGAAACCCTGTCTCTACTAAAAATACAAAAAAAAATTAGCCAGGTGTGGTGGCGGGTGCCTGTAGTCCCAGCTACTTGGGAGGCTGAGGCTGGAGAATGGCGTAAACCTGGGAGGCAAAGCTTGCAGTGAGCTGAGATTGTGCCACTGCACTCCAGCCTGGGCGACACAGCAAGATTCCATTTCAAAAAAACAAAAACAAAAAAAATTAAAATAAAAAAATAATAAAAATACAAAAAAAAAAAATTGGCCCGCCATGGTGGCGCATGCCTGTAGTCTCAGCTATTCGGTAGGCTGAGGCAGGAGAATCGCTTGAACCTGGGAGGCAGAGGTTGCAGTGAGCCAAGATCGCGCCACTGCACTCAGCCTGGACGACAGAGTGAGACTCCGTCACAAAAAAAAAAAAAAAAAAAAATCTTGGAAGAAAGAGGTGGGCCTGCCCTTGGAGCCCCTGGCCTGCCTTGACTTGAGGGGACTAGAAAATGCAGACTATGCTTTGCTGTGGGGAAGGGAGAGGAGATGGGAGAAGAGGTAGGGGCGTCTTACCAGGGTAGGGAGAAACCACCAGTGTGACCTGCCTTAAAAGTGTTGTTCTTGCCTGCAAGTCCACCTCAGGGAGTGGGGTCAGCGTCTGCCCTGAGGGCGTGTAGTAATCTCTTCCTGAGGATAACCAGCTCTCGAAGAGCAGGGATTCCTTGGCACTTGACCACTGGTAGGTATGTCTTCCCCCCACCCCGTCTTTGGTGATAATCTGTTTAGTTTTTCTCTGAGGTAATGGTGTCTCGGTTGTGGAAGAGTCCCTTCCCGCCTCTTCACACGTGCCAGCTTTGATGCAAGGAGTGTTTCATACACCTGAGCACTGGCTCATTCCTGCGGGTTGCCATGGGGGGCTCACCTTCCTGATGCCAGGGCTCCTCCAGGATGCACTCTCTGACTGCCTATGCAACCCTGCACATCAGGCAGCTTCTTCCTAAGGCCTGCCTCACTCCGGCAGGACTCCCCGGGAGATCCGGACCGACCGCCAAACCGAGCTCCAAGAACGCTTGCAAGGAGACTGTGGGTCCTACCCTATCGCCGCTTACGCAGTACCGGCCTCCGTGGCGCCCCCAAATGCCGCACTGTTAAGTCATCCCAGTGCTGCCTCCTCCGCCCTGCGCTCCCCAGCCCCGCTCCTGGAGTCAGAAGATGCAGACGATACTGTTCCCGGAGGCAAGAGGGCGTCTTCACGCAGGCACCAAGAAGCTCCCAGTAGTGTATGCCTTAATGGTGCCGCTCTTGTCTGCGTCTACACTTGGGGCCTTGGCTTCTGACTTGGGGAGTGTACAGCTCTGCCCGACAACAACCCAGCTTGGAAAGAGAAGCTTAAGGCGCAGGGAGGCCGAGCCCCGCGCGGACACAAGCGGCTCCGGGCGGGCTCAGCACCCCCAGGCACCGTCTCCTAGTTACCGCGGCGCTCGCGGGCCTGGCGGCCGTTGTCCGGGCGACTGCGCAGCGCGGGCACCCCGCGGCCCCTCCCCTTGAGGCGCGCGCGACCTGGGTGCCATGGCGGCGGCGGCGGTGACAGGGGAGGCCTCGAGGCCGCAGTGGGCGCCGCCAGACCACTGCAAGGCGCAGGCGGCGGCTGGGCTGGGCGACGGCGAGGACGCACCAGTGCGGCCGCTGTGCAAGCCCCGTGGCATCTGCTCGCGCGCCTACTTCCTGGTGCTGATGGTGTTCGTGCATCTGTACCTGGGTAACGTGCTGGCGCTGCTGCTCTTCGTGCACTACAGCAATGGCGACGAAAGCAGCGATCCCGGGCCCCAGCACCGCGCCCAGGGCCCCGGGCCCGAGCCCACCTTAGGTCCCCTCACCCGGCTGGAGGGCATCAAGGTGAGGACCTCCCCGCCCCGCCGCGCTCCAGGCCCTGCACGGCTGAGCCCGAAAGGACCGGCACTCAACCCGGGTCCCCACACTGCCCCCGGCGCTGCTCTGCGTCGGTCCCGCGCGCTCCCACTCACGCGTCTGCTGTCGCGCTCCGGGCCGGGGTGACTTGGCCCTTCTTGGGCAGCGCGGTCTGGCGACCCAGCTGCCCGCTGTGCGCCTTTCCCTTAGGTGGGGCACGAACGTAAGGTCCAGCTGGTCACCGACAGGGATCACTTCATCCGAACCCTCAGCCTCAAGCCGCTGCTCTTCGGTAAGTCCGCCAGATACTCCTGCGAAGGGCCAGGGTCTGCGGTTTGGTGGCCACCTTGAGGCTCACTGTGACCACGTGACCTCTATTTTGAAAATGGCTGCTTCAAAGCAGCCCTTCCAGAGGATTACCAAAGTGAAGGACCTTCCCCGTCCTCGCAATAGGGTAACACTCCCTCTTATCCCTACTCCCTGCAGTCCATTATTCCATCACAGGGCTGGCAGAGTGAGCCTGAGGCTGGTGTCTAAACATTTCATTGCAGCTGTCTTCCGTGCCACCATTAATTGTCACCTTCTAGAACTAGGGGGAAGGTGGGAGACTGATAACCAGCTTTCTGCCGACCTCAGGACCTCTGGGGAAAATCCCACTGCCCAAGTGGGCCTTGTGGTCTGATGAGAAGCAGGCTGTCCAAATGTAGATAAACTGGTGCCCCCCCACTAGCCTCCTCCACCGGAGCACCAGTCAGAGGCTCAGCTTTTGCTGCCAGCGCTCTGAGATTCTTCTTACCGTGAAGTCTTTGTTCAGCCATCATGGGCAAAGCCTTCTAGGGTGACTTCACTTGGAGCCACAACATAGCTCATTGTTTCTGAGCTCGTTATGTGCTTGCCTTCGTATGATTATTTCATTTAATTCCTGCAACCCCTCTGTGATGTGGGTGTAGATCCTACCCTCAGACCAGTGGGGGAGAAAGTTAGGCACAGAGAGCTGCTGTGGCTTGGCCAGGCTGACACGGTTACTTTAGTGGTGAAGCTAGGATTAGAACCCACATAGCCTGCCTCTAAGGCCTGCGCAGCAAAGCCACAGTGAGAGCTGTGAAGACCCCAGAGTCCTTCAAAGGCCACCAGTGTCAACAAGATGGGGACCCCTAGTCCCATGGACCTTGTCCAGGGTGTTTGTACAGCCCAGCCCTGGGTACCTGGCCTCCGTGACAAACATATTTGCAAACCCAGGGCCATTCCTGCCTGCGGGGGGATGGAATGGGTTAGGAGCTGGGGCCAAAGTAGAACATTTGAGCACATGTCATTACCTCCAAGCAGAGAGTCCTGGTTGGGGATTATGCCTAGACCTGTCAGAATGATGTCATACGCATGCTGTTTATAGGGAAATAGATTATGCTGTCAGTCCTGTTGTGGGAGGGGCATCCAAAGGTGGTGGTTGTTATTACTGTTACTATTGAATAAAGTTGAAATCTGTGCCAGGCACTATTTTAGGTGCTGGGAACACAGCATTGAACTAAATATAAACAATGAAACAAAACCCTGAAGCTGACATTCAAATGAAGAGGAAACAGACAAAAAAATATATACATTGGTGTTTCAGATGGTGATATGTGATTGCAAACAAGTAAGGCAGATTTTTTTTCTTTTTTCCTTTTGCCAACATAAAATACCTGACAGGGCTGGGCGCGGTGACTCATGCCTATAATCCCAGCACTTTGGGAGGCTGAGGCAGGCGGATCACTTCAGGTCAGGAATTCAAGGCCAGCCTGACCAACATGGTGAAACCTCATCTCTACTAAAAATACAAAAATTAGCCGGGTGTCGTGGCGGACACCTGTATCCCAGCTGTTTGGGAGGCTGACGCATGAGAATTACTTGAACCCAGGAGGCAGAGGTTGCAGTGAGTCAACATTGCACCACTGCACTCCAGCCTAGGCAACAGAGAGAGACCCCTGTCTCAAAAAAAAAAAAAAAAAAAAAAGACAAAAAGAAAATAGCAGACAGTAAGGCAGAAGTTCAGCTGGGATTGGAACTCTTTTTTTTTTTTTTTTTTTTTGAGACGGAGTCTTGCTCTGTCACCCAGGCTGGAGTGCAGTGGCCAGATCTCAGCTCACTGCAAGCTCCATACTCGGGTTCCATACCTCACCTCAGCCTCCCGGTAGCTGGGTTCCAAGTGGCCACTGCCGACTAGTTTTTATTTACAGTGAGATGAAGGGTTTCACCGTGATGCCTAGGATAATAGATCTCCCTGACGCCCGTGATCCGCCCGTCTTGCATCCCAAAGTGTAAGTTACAGGCAGAGCCACAGCGCTTGACCCTCTTTTTAGACAGGTTTCTCTCTTGTTGTCAGGCTGGAGGTGCAATGGTATGATCTCCAGCTCACCCGGCCTCACTTGCCTCCGAGTTCAGCGATTCTCCTGCCTCAGCCTCCCAAGTAGCTGGGATTACAGGCATGTGCCACCATGTCCGGCTAATTTTTTGCATTTTTAGTAGAGATGGGCTTTCACCATGTTAGCCAGGATGGTCTCCATCTCCTGACCTCAGGTGATCCACCCGCCTCGGCCTCCCAAAGTGCTGGGATTACAGGTTAGAACCACCGTGTCTAGCTGGAACCCTTAATAAGGTAGCCAAGGTGGACCTGCCTGAGAAAAATATTTGAGCAAGGCCGGGCTCGGTGTCTCACGCCTGTAATCCCAGCACTTTGGGAGGCCGAGGCGGGTGGATCACCTGAGGTCAGGAGTTCAAGACCAGCCTGACTAACATGCAGGAATTCCATCTACTAAAAATACAAAATTAGCAGGGAGTGGTGGCACATGCCTGTAATCCCAACTACTTGGGAGGCTGAGGCAGGAGAATTGCTTGAACCTGGGAGGCAGAGGTTGTGGTGAGCGAAGACTGTGCCATTGCACTCCAGCCTGGGTAACAAGAATGAAACTCCATCTCAAAAAAAAAAAAAAATTTGAGCAAAGACTTGTGGGAAGTATAAGATAACTGTCAGGAAAGAGGGGTCCAGGAAAGGGACTAATACTCACCCCATTACTACTACACTACTATGAACAGACACATCTGAGGAGGCAGTGTTTTCTCTCAGTAGCCTTCCTGGGATCTGTATATATCTAATTCATATTCATGTTAGGTTAAGTGAGCCATGAAGCCAAAGTCTCCCTAATAAGCAGCTTGTCCTGTAAAGCAGAGAATGAGCCCGGCTTGGTGGTTCATGCTTGTAATCCCAGCACTTTGGGAGGCTGAGGCGGGTGGATCACTTGAGGTCAGGAGTTCAAAACCAGCCTGACCAACATGGTGAAACCCCGTCTCGACTAAAAATACAAAAATTAGCTGGGCATGGTGTCAGATGCCTGTAATCCCAGCTACTCGAGAGGCTGAGGCAGGAGAATCACTTGAACCTGGGAGGTGGAGGTTGCAGTGAGCCAAGATCATGCCACTGTACTCCAGCCTGGGTGACAGTGAGACTCCATCACAGAAAAAAAAAAAAAAAAAAAAAAAAAAAAAAAAAGGCATAGAATGAGAAACCCAGATCTGAAGTCACCAAGAGCAAACTACAAAAAGCAGAGGAAATTTGACAAAAGGTAAACTGGTTCTGGTTAAGCCATCAGATGGATCTCTGTTTCTGCAGACAAATTTCAAAAGGCATAACCAAGAGATTGTAATCAGTGATTACAAGAAGTCCAGATGTGGCTGGGCACGGTGGCTCAAGCCTGTAATCCCAGCACTTTGGGAGGCCGAGATGGGCGGATCATGAGGTCAGGAGATCGAGACTATCCTGGCTAATACGGTGAAACCCCGTCTCTACTAAAAAATAAAAAAAAAAAAACTAGCCCGGCGAGGTGGCGGGCGCCTGTAGTCCCAGCTACTCGGGAGGCTGAGGCAGGAGAATGGCGTAAACCCGGGAGGCGGAGCTTGCAGTGAGCTGAGATCCGGCCACTGCACTCCAGCCTGGGCGACAGAGCGAGACTCCGTCTCAAAAAAAAATAAAAATAAAAAATAAAAAAGAAGTCCAGATGTGTGAGAGGGGAGAGGGTGGTCATGGTGGGGCAGTTCCTCAATACTGTGGTATTGGATGACTACAAAAAAGGATGCCTCATCCCCAGCAGCAGCAGTGTCTGTCTTCTGGGCCTGCCTGTCCCTCTGTCCATTGGTCTGCTACCCAGTCATTCTAAATGGTCAAGCAGGGCCCGAGAAGAGTGGGCCTGCTATAGATTCTGCCCCCTCTGCCATGCTGTTCTTGGATCTAAACCTGTGATCTGCCAGCCTCAGGGACCCAAGATACCTGGGATCGAAGAGTGGATGCTCAAGATGTGAGTTGGGGCAAGGGAACTGGGGTCCATCCTAAGGTGCCTCCATCTCTGTAGAAGGGAACCCTAGCACTTCTCAGGGAAGACCCCATGCAACCCCCAGTCTCTCTCCTTGAGAAATATTTCCTGTTTCCCACCCCTGTTCCTAAAGACACTTGGCAACTGGGACCTGGGCCACAAAAGGCCCAAACTGAGCTCCTGGCAAATACCTCCATGACTGGTAGGTCATTTTCCCTTGGTAGGGAAATAAAGGATTTGGAATATTGGGTGTCAGCTGAGGGCACCATCTTGTTCAGAAGAGAAGTGCTCCATTTCCAAACCATTGCCACCTCTCTGGGGACATTGCTTTCTTACATGTGGCCTACTTCTCCCGCCATCCTGCCCCACTCCACACTGATTCTGTCATAGCAGGTCAGATCTCATCGCTCCCTTTGTTTTGTTTTTGTTTTGACACGGAATTTCACTTTTGTCGCCCAGGCTGGAGTGCAGTGGTACCATCTTGGCTCACTGTAACCTCTGTCTCCCAGGTTCCAGTGATTCTCCTGCCTCAACTTTCCAAATAGCTGGAACTACAGGCACCCACCACGCCCGGCTAATTTTTTGTATTTTTAGTAGAGACAAGATTTCACCATGTTGGCCAGGCTGGTCTCAAACTCCTGACCTCAGGTGATCCGCCCACCTCGGCCTCCCAATTACAGACGTGAGCCACCGTGCCCAGCAGCTCATCACTCTCTTAAAAGTCTCCAACATTTTCCATTTCACTTCTAAGTCTCATTTGATGCCTGAAAGCCCTCTCGCCTCTTTTTTTTTTTTTGAGACAGAGTCTTGCTCTGTCGCCCAGGCTGGAGTGCGGTGGCGCGATCTCAGCTCACTGCAAGTTCCTCCTTCCGGGTTACGCCATTCTCCTGCCTCAGCCTCCCAAGTAGCTGGGACTACAGGCACCCGCCACCACGCCCGGCTAATTTTTTGTATTTTTAGTAGAGATGGGGTTTCACCGTGTTAGCCAGGATGGTCTCCATCTCCTGACCTCATGATCCGCCCACCTCAGCCTCCCAGAGTGCTGGGATTACAGGCGTGAGCCACCGCGCCTGGCTGCCCTCTCGCCTCTTAGATGCATCTCCTGCCCCCAACCCCAACTCCATTTACTCCCTGCTGATCCTAAGACACCATAAGCTCACTGCTGCTTCAGGGCCTTTGTACGTACTGTTCCCTCACTAAAAGGCTTAGACCTGGCTCTTCCCACAGAGAGTGCCTTCAGCTCCAGCAGACCTCTGCTCACACATTCCATCCTCAGAGACCTCTTGTCCTCAAACCCATCTTACAATGTTCCCAGGCACCCTGTTGCATCAACCTGCTGGGTTTTGTTCTCAAATGCTTAGGACTGCTGGAAACTATTTTCTGTATTTATTTGTGTCATTTGTGCCTCTGCCCACAAAGGTGAGCTGCATATGTAAGAGGATTGATTTGTCCCAGCTATGTGTCCAATGGCCAGAGTTGTATCTCCCGCTGATTTTTTTTTTTTTTTTTTTTTTCTGAGATGCAGTCTCACTCTGTTGCCCAGGCTGGAGTATGGTGGTGTGATCTCGGCTCACTGCAACCTCCACCTCCTGGGCTCAAGCCATTCTCCTCCTGCATGAGCCTCCTGAGTAGCTGAAATTACAGGCGCCCACCACCATGCCCAGCTAATTTTTGTATTTTTATCAGAGACAGGGTTTCACCATGTTGGCCAGGCTGGTCCTGACCTCAAGTGATCCTCCCACCTCGACCTCCCAAAGTGCTGGGATTACAGGCGTAAGCCACCGCGGCCAGCCTCCCGCTAATCCTTGGCTGGCTGGAGGAGTTCACTGGGTGCTCTCAACCCAGTCCAGCATCTGCCTGCTGGCTTAAAGCATCCTCCACATACCCTTCTGACTTGGCACTCTCTTCAAAGGCAGCAGGGGATACTACTAGTGGCCAGCAAGAGTTTTCTTTCTTTTTTTTTTTTTTTTTGAGATGGAGTCTTGCTCTGTCGCCCAGGTTGGAGGGCAGTGGTGCAATCTCGGCTCACTGCAAGCTCCACCTCCCAGGTTCACGCCATTCTCCTGCCTCAGCCTCCCGAGTAGCTGGGACTACAGGCGCCCACCACCACGCCTGGCTAATTTTTTTTGTATTTTTTTAGTAGAGACAGGGTTTCACTGTGTTAGCCAGGATGGTCTCGATCTTCTGACCTCATGACCCGCCCGCCTCGGCCTCACAAAGTGCTGAGATTACAGGTGTGAGCCACCGTGCCCGATCGCCAGCAAGAGTTTTAATCCATTTTTCTTAACGATTTGAGGTAAATGAATAATTGCTACCAGTATACAAAACAATTTATTTTAAAATCATGACTGCTTTATCATAGGATTTCTAAATGTATTCTTTTTCAGCTTAAGAAAACCATGGCCGGGCGCGGTGGCTCAAGCCTGTAATCCCAGCACTTTGGGAGGCCGAGGCGGGTGGATCACGAGGTCAGGAGATCGAGACCATCCTGGCTAACATGGTGAAACCCCGTCTCTACTAAAAATACAAAAAAATAGCCGGGCGAGGAGCCGGGAACACAGACGCCCACCTACTTGGGAGGCTAAGGCAGGAGAATTGCTTGAGCGCGGGGGGGGGAGGGGGCAGCCGCCCGACAACCCACCCCGGGGGACAAAAGGAGGCCCCGGCATAAAAAAAAAAAAAAAAAAAAAAAAAAGAAAACCATTAGGCAGCTACATCAGACTGTGGTGTTCATGATAAACACTGGAAGCCCAAAAGTAGAGAAAGAATTTTAGTGTGCCTATCAGTTCAAGGTTGCTTTTTTTTTTTTTTTTTTTTTTTGAGATGAGTCTCTCTCTATCGCCAGGCTGGAGTGCAGTGTGGTGCCATCTCAGCCCGCTGCAACCTCCACCTCCCGCGTTCAAGCAATTCTCCTGCCTTAGCCTCCCAAGTAGCTGGGACTACAGGTGCGTACCATCTCAACTTACTGCAACCTCCGCCTCCTGGGTTCAAGTGATTCTTCTGCCTCACCCTTCCAAATAGCTGGAACTACAGGCACCCGCCACCACGCCCAGCTAATTTTTGTATTTTTAGTAGAGATGGGTTTTCACCATGTTGGCCAGGATGGACTCAATCTCTTGACCTCGTGATCTGCCTGCCTCAGCCTTCCAAAGTGCTGGGATTACAGGCGTGAGCTATTGCTCCTGGCTAGTTCAAGTTTTTAAGGAATTAAGCTCAGGCTTCTGCATTGCCACACACACCCCTGCTTTTTCATAGGCCTGCTGCTTGACAAAGCTACGGACCCAGTAAAGATTAATCAGGTATAATTGAGTCTGTCCGGGGTTTGACAAACAGCATCATGACCAAGGTGAGCATAGCCCAAGGCTATGTCACTGCCCAGAGACTCAGCTTGGGGTTCTGAGGCACATGGCCAGTAGTAGCAGGTCACTAGCCAGGCTGTCATCCTGGGCCTGGGAAGGACAGAAGGTGGTTTTCCCTACCCAGCATACACAGCTGCCAGGGAGCCTGTCTGACCTCTTGGCCGGACAGAGGACTACCTGCTCAAGAAGCAGTCCCTAGCTGTGTCCATGGAAGGTGTACTTCCACCCTGTTTGAGACTTGTGCCTCTCTGGATTCTGGTTTGTAAATCTCCTTGGGAGGCAGCAGAAAGAGGGTTGTATGTGTTTCCATGGGAGCACACACAATTTGCATGACCACTGCAGAGGCCATGGCTACAAAGTCCCAGGCTCTCCCTGGCAGGGTTAGCCCCTATTCTTGGCACTGGTGAGGGTGCCAATGGCGCACAGCCAGCCAAAAATTTTGGTGGCCCTGGCTCCAGGCAAAGGCCGTCGTTACCAAGAGCCAGCAGCCCTCCATCTTCCCACTCAACACATAGGTCCCTGTGTGCCTTCCTTGGAAAAGAATGTACACGCATGTGACATCCAGCTGCAGCCACTGTTGCAGGGTGGGCTGCAGCTCTGCAGGGGGCAGTGGTCCTGTCTTCAGCACCTCTAGTCTGGAGTACAGGTCGCAGTCCCAGGGGCCAGAGGAAGTACTGTTGTGCCTGGAGAACCTGACCTTCACTGCTGAGTGGGAACAGAGGGGCTGGTGAGGAGATGGGCCTCTAGGAGTCCTCCCTAAACCCCCAAGAGTGTTTAATCCACCAGTCCCCTCCACCTGGTCTTGTCTGATGCTCTGCCCTTAGAATCAGGCTCTTAGGATGCCACCTTCCTCAGCAGAATTTTTGGCTTCGTTTTTTTGTTTTAGCAATGTCCTATGCTTGTAAAGGAATTTTTTCTTTTCGTTGTAACCAGGCATAGCATTTGGGTATTCCCTCTTACATTGCCTCAGCACCGAGCCAGGAGCTGCATTGGAGGCACTTGGAAGAGGTGTGTAAAGCTACAGGCCCAGGACTCATCAAAGTCACTGGTGCAGAGAGTGCCCAGGACCTCCTTGGAGGAGCCTGCATCCTGCAACTTGCAGTCCCTGCAGCTGGCACGCAGTGCTGGGAAGAGGGGCAGGGCGAGGCACCTGTGGTTGTGGTTGGGGTGGAGTGAGGAGGGAGTGGAGGGGGCTGATCCCTCCCACTTTTCCCTCTTTTTTACCCTTTTTGAGAGGGATGCCTGCTGTAGGTGACATTGAGTACAGTTTACTTGATCCCCTGGGGAATCATTTGAAAGGGGTGGGGCAGAGCAAGGTGGAGACCAGCCATGTGCAGACTCACATGGGCAGTCCAGGCGGGAGCTGTTGTTGGCCACGGCAGTGATGCAGAGATCATGGCCCAAGGGGAAGCGTCCACAGCGCAGGATGGCTGGCCAGGGGTAGCCGTAGCAGGCCATGATGGGCTCGCAGCTGACCTGCATGGCCTCGCACAGGCTGTGGGAGGGGTAGATGACCCTTTGGGGGAAAGGGTTGGGGGCTGCACTGCCACAGGCTGGGCACCCAGATCATCTGGAACCTCTCCATGTTCCTACCCCTGTCTAGTGGCCTGGAATTCTCTGGTTGCTGGGCAACGACACTGGTCGCCTAGCAACAGCCCTGTAGCCTGGCTTTTCCACTTTCCCCACATCTCAGTCCTCAGCTCTGCCTCTTCACTCCCAGTGCTTCTGTCTTATCTCCTCCGCCTCCTCCCACTCAAGTGTCTTGCCAGCTTTCCAGTGCACCTCGCCCTCCAGTTCTGTGGCCATCCAGTGTCTGCGAGAGGCAGCCTGCACCTTGGGCCTTTACTCTCCATCTTAAAGTGAGGAAGCAGGGCCCTCCCTCTTGTCCTGAAAGGCCTTCAGGGCACCGCAGCCAGGGCTGGGGTTGGCAAACAGTACAAGGCCTTGATCCTGAGTTCTGCTGACATGGCCACCCAGAGGCTCTGGGAGGGAACTGTTGTTCACAGGATAGGTTAGGCTGGGGAAGAGGAAACAGCCTTGGGATCTCTGGACTCTCTGGGAGAAAAGGCCACCAAAAGGGCCTCTGCTCCATCTCTTGCCAGGGTCTCTTTGGACAGACAGAGCTTCCACACCTCAATGGAGAGGAGGTCCCAGCCCATCTGCCCCCAACCCCCAGCCTGAAGTGACTTGTCCACCTGCCCTGTCTTGACATTCAAGAGCCCTTGACCACCATTGGTGGTCTCCTGCCTAAGGGCACCTGGTTCCCTCTGTCTGGAACACTCTAATAAAACGATCCATTATCCTCCCTGTCCCTGTCAGTGCCCAGCCCTGATAGGTGCTCAGCAAGGATTACTGAAGACCTGAGTCACCAGAGCAGGGCCCTGAGGGAGCCCTCCAGGGTCATGCACCTGGAAGCCCCTGTCCTACCTGTCAAGGCATACAGGGGCAAAGAGCAGAGGAAGAGGCAGGCATCGGTGTGGCACTCCCGGGCAAGCAGGGGCAGCCAGCTGACCAACTGCTGGATGGCCTCAGCTGCTGTGTCGTGGTCCAGCAAGTTGAGCAGCAGCATCTGTATAGCCAATATCGTGGCATAGGGCCATGGCTTGGGGAATGGGCATGCACCTCATGCAGCCCCAGGGAGCCCCTGACCCTGCCTTCACCCCACAGCATCACCAGCGTTACCAGCAGCCACAGCCCTCGCTTCATCACTGCCTTCTGTGCCTTGGTCTTAATGAACTGAGGTTGAGGGTTTTATAGGGCTATTCCTGCACCCCAGGAGCCAACAGAGGAGATCCTGCAGGGGTCTGTACAGCTCCGAGGTGCCTGGACCCACCTGGTGAGGCCCCAACATGCTGACTGGGCTGTTTGTTTTTGATTAGCACACAGCAGGGGACTGTAGAGGCTGGAGGCATCTCCACTGGGCTTGCGGATTACTGGCACCTAATAAACTGAAGAAACCTGGGCCTGTGTTTCCTTTTTCTGGCTTCCTTTTTCTTTCTTTTAAAATTTTGAGTTAAGCAATCAGGAGGTGACTCTGTTGATTTGCAATTTGATCTAACCCATTGTTCCACAGGGCTGTCTCCCCTTGGATCACACCCTTTCTGGGTTTGCTGGGGTAACAGGATCATGCAGGCCACTAGTGGGGGCCTTTGTCCTATCCTCAATGTTATCACATCAGGGTCACCTGCTCCTAGTAGCTGAATCTGGTCATGAGCATGGTTTCTGGAACACAGCATGCTGGGTGGCCCGTGGCAAGGCACTTATTTCTCTGTGCTTGGGTTTCCTCTTAGATAGGACGGTTGAATTAATGGGGCCTGGCCTTCTAGGGTAAGTATAAGGATTGAGGAGTTGATATGTATGAAGTACTTAGGACAGTGCCTTGGGCAGAGTTTGTGCTACCTAAGTATTTTCTGTTGTAATTACTATTAAAAACCACTCCAGGCCAGGTGTGGTGGCTCATGCTTATAATCCCAGCATTTTTGAGCCTGAGGTGGAAGGATCGCTTGAGCCCAGGACATTGAGACCAGCCTGGGCAACATAGGGAGACTCCATCTCTACAAAAAATAATAAAATAAAATTTTAAAAGCTCCAACCCTGATGCTGAGCGGCCATTTTCCTTCCTCTTAGCAATGGCTGGAACTTTGTGCTGGAAGTGTAACTGAGAGAAGCGGCAGGCCACTCCGCAGGTAGCAGTGCCGCCCTTCCTCCAATCAGCTCCTCTGTGTGCTTCTTGTCCCTCAGTGAAGTCCTCTCTCCCAGCAACAAGGGAAGGAAGCAGGGCCCATGCTCCCACTCTGGAAGTGTCTGGGGCTACCAGAATGTGGGCTCCCTAGATGTGAGGCTCAGGTTCTAGCTCCACCAAGCCACCTACCAGCTATGCCTGGTGTGCAGGCAGCCAGCCACTGAAGCCAAGCCCCAGACCTGACTAATCTTTACTCAGGGGTGTAGAAGCATAGAGTAGGCACTCAGTGAACATTTGTACCAGGGAAGGAATTGAGGAAGCAAAGGATACCCTGGGATATCTTTTCAGAGAGCAGTATCTGCCCCAAACCTGAGTAACCCTCAGTGATCTTCCAGCATTGGGCAACTCGGCCCTGGTCAGATGGCCAGCACCCATCTACGCAGGAAATTGGAGGGGAAGGCCCTTGGACTGGCCTAAAGCATTGGACGTCTTGTGCTTTTTTTATTTGAATAATGCTGAAAAGTTAAAATGAAAGCAAGAAGCAGCCACCATATCCCCATTTTAAACATTTATACCCAGTAAGAAGTAGCAATCAACCCTCTGCCCTTCAGGACCACCCTCTAGCCTTCAGTCCCAACCCAAAGATGGGTCAGCCCATATCCAGGTTAGCTCTGGCTCACCTCCCAGGGCTCTCCTGGAAAATGTGTGCTCTCATCATCAAGAGAGGTCCCACATTTCCAACGCCAGTCAGCCTTTGCAGGACAACTCAATCTTGACAAGTCAGAATCAAGGGGTCTGTAAAGTCCTCCATCCTCCAGACTTGGTGGCCATTGAGGGACATGCAGTACCCCAGGAACCCTGCAGGGAGGAAGGTACTAGGTGCACCGGCGCGCTGGCTCAGTCCTTGGCCTCACCCACCTCCTCTTCTGGCAGAAATCCCCGGCTTCCTGACTGATGACGAGTGTCGGCTCATCATCCATCTGGCGCAGATGAAGGGGTTACAGCGCAGCCAGATCCTGCCCACTGAAGAGTATGAAGAGGCAATGAGCACTATGCAGGTCAGCCAGCTGGACCTCTTCCAGCTGCTGGACCAGAACCGTGATGGGCACCTGCAGCTCCGCGAGGTTGGAATCCTGGGACCTGAGTAGGCTCAGGGTGGGAGTGCCCAGAATCACCTTTCTGGTGGCCAGGTCACTTGTCCAGCCCAGCCCTGGTCCCAAGAGTCAGACACCACCCAGACCTGGTCCCAAGAGTCAAATACCACCCAGACCTGCCTGGGCATACCCAGACCTGGGGGGTCCCCTTTCCCTCTAGAGAGCCCCTGGCTATGCTGGGAACCTCAGAAGGTGGCAGGAGAATCCACCTGAGGTTGATGGCATTTATTACCATAGTTTTCAAGGGATGGACCTTCTGTAGCCTGCATTCCTTACTGTCATGGCTGGGGACCCCACAGAACTCATGGTGGATGGGGTGGCAGCTTTGAGGTGGCCAGCAGCCTGCCTCTCTCTCTGCATACCTCTCACACACTCTACAGCCAGGCTGGAGGGCCAAGCTTCTGAGAGAAGTCTGGCAGAGTGGTGGTGGGGGCACTGCCCACACAGAACACCCCACTGAGCCTGGTCTTCCTGAGGGGCCTAGTGGTCATGCCCTAACCAGGTCTCTCCCTGGTGCCTGTTCTCCCTTCACACCCAGGACTTGGCTTTCCCCATCTCACCCGGAGCATCTGAGTGGGACACAGGCCTGTCCTTCACTCTGCTGCCACCCAACAGTGCTCTCCATGAAGGCCACAGGCCCTTAGTCCAGGAACGCAAATGGCCCGATGCCTCTTGACCCCCGCCCCCAGCCTTCTCCTCAGATGCTCTGTACCTTTCTTTCTTTTTCTTTTTTTTTTTTTTTTTTTGAGACAGAGTCTCGCTCTGTCGCCCAGGCTGGAGTGCAGTGGCGCGATCTCAGCTCACTGCAAGCTCTGCCTCCCAGGTTCACACCATTCTGCCTCAGCCACCCAAGTAGCTGGGACTACAGGCGCCCACCAACACGCCCGGCTAATTTTTTTGTATTTTTAGTAGAGACGGAGTTTCACCGTGGTCTCGATCTCCTGACTTCGTGATCCACCCACCTCGGCCTCCCAAAGTGCTGGGATTACAGGCGTGAGCCACCACGCCCAGCCTGCTCTGTACCTTTCTACCTGCACTCACTTCAGCCCAATGGGCTCTGCCCTGTGTCCTCATCCATGCCCTCACCTGAACACTTTGCTCCACAACAAGCACTGGGCCATCTGTTCTCTGCTGGCTCTCCATCATTGGGGTAACCCATTGAGGGACCCTCTTATGCTTTAGGTCCTGGCCCAGACTCGCCTGGGAAATGGATGGTGGATGACTCCAGAGAGCATTCAGGAGATGTACACCGCGATCAAGGCCGACCCTGATGGTGACGGTGAGCTCACACCTCTGCACAGTCCTATCCCTGCGAGACTCCTGCCCACTCCCAGGTGCACCATTTTCAAAACTTGGGCCCTTCCCCCACAGCCAGGCAGCCTCTCTGTACCCCTTTATAGTGGCCAGAGGGGAGGCAAGGTCCCAGCCTTGCTTTTTACCCCTGCCTGGGAAGTAGGCAGGCAGCCAGGCCCCCCGTTCCCCTTGGTGACGGTCTTGTGAGGGCAGTTCTTAGCGACCCTTTTGATAACATCAGGCAGAGTTGAGAGCCTGAGGACAGGAAGTAGGGCTGCTAGTTGGCAGAAAACAGAGTGGGTGGAGCAGGAGCAAGGCAACAGTGAGGCCAGCTAGAGCTTGGCTGTTTACCCTGCTCCATCCATCTCTCCAGCCAGACACGAGGTCCATCCCAGCAGACAGCCTCCCTGGTCTAAATGAGATCTCCCTTGCCTTCCTCTTGTCCACCTGGAGTCATGCTGAAGCGCCTGAAGTGGTAGTGCTGCTAACTGTGCTAACTGCTGGGGAGGGGTGGGCCGGGAAGCTGTCAGGCAAGTGGTGCCCCCTCTGGTAATAACTCTCAGGAGGTTTCTGAGGTGTGATCATCACTCTCATGCCCAAATTCTGGACCAAGAAAGGAAGATACAGCAGTTAAAAAGGACTTGGAAGAGTCGCTTTGCGGCTGGTGAACCAGTGAAGAATCTGGCCATGACCTGTGGCTGGATGGCTGCCATACTGCTACAGGCCCCAGAACAGAGGTGGTGACAGGCTCACAGCCCTCGAATGTCCCCCACCCTCAGAGGAATCTGGGCCAAAGAGTGGAAGGTGACGTCCTCAGGTCAGCCAGAATAACATGGAGCAAAGATACCAGCTACTCTTCCAGAACCCCAAGAAGATGGAGCCCCTGCTTAATGGTTTGAGCAGGGGCAGTGGAGAATGTTTTCATGAGAGGGGGTGGCCTGACTTTCATTGCTAATGTGGGCTGGTAATGCAGCAGGCAGGACTGGTGAGGTAGGTTCCACTCAGGATGAGACCTGAGGTCATGAGGAACTCCCTGGGGACTGGCCCTACTTGTACCCTGACGTATGTATGTAAGGCCCTGGATGAGGCCCAGCACTGCCTGCTCTCTCCTCACCCTCCACAGGCTGGAGAGTGGCCACCACTCTATACAGCCAGGCTGGAATGCCAGGGCCCTGGCCATATGGCTCAAGCTTCCTTTGGAGAACCTTCTCTGGCCACTCTAATAGGGGGTGGGCCTCTTCCTTCTTAGGGCCAAATTAGGGCTTAAACTGAGAAAAGGAACTGCTCTGGGTCTTCCCGTAAAGCCTGTTGTGACAGAAACCAGGTTCATCTGACCCAAAAGTCCAGATGGGGGACAAGTGTACATGGCCCCTCAGTGCCTGAGGTCAGGGGCTGCTGCTGCCTTTGGGGTAGGTAGGGAAGTGCAGCCTGTCACTGTGGCGTCCCAATATGGGCTTGGCGAGCATTGATGGTGGGTGCCCTGTGCAGGAGTGCTGAGTCTGCAGGAGTTCTCCAACATGGACCTTCGAGACTTCCACAAGTACATGAGGAGCCACAAGGCAGAGTCCAGTGAGCTGGTGCGGAACAGCCACCATACCTGGCTCTACCAGGGTGAGGGTGCCCACCACGTCATGCGTGCCATCCGCCAGAGGTGAGCACCTGAAACTGTTCTCACTGGAGCAGGGGGAGAAGACTGGGCAGGGCCTCCACAGAAGCCCTTGTCTGGGGCCAAGAAGACAGAATGTATTAACCCATTTGGGATTAAGTTCCATTTGTTAGACCAGGATTGGGACCCACTGAAAGACAGGCAATTAACAAAGGCAAATTAGCCCTCTGCGCAGGCGCACAGTGGGCCACTGGGATTAGAGAGACTGAGCACTTCTTTTCTGCTGATAAATGACCCCTTATCTTTGCCCACAGGACCCCTTCTGTCAGAGCAGGCAAGGGTTTTTAAATAAACAACTTCCTTCCACGGAAGGAGGACCTCAGGACTCCTGCCCCTTTATTTAGTGGAAATGTCATCATTTCCACACAGCAGGTGTCTCTGTCTTTGGCATCTGAGGGAGAAGGACTCATCATGAGTAACCTCTTCCTGCTCTTACAGGGCCAGTCTGAGATGGCTTAAGGGACTTCCAGGGGAGGTGGGTAGGGGCAGAGCTTGTGGCAGGCCCAGGGTCCACCTTGGCCAGCTCCTTCAGGTCACCACCTTGCCTGGGCTGCCCAGCCAAATGCCTGCTGCCCACCAGGGTGCTGCGCCTCACTCGCCTGTCGCCTGAGATCGTGGAGCTCAGCGAGCCGCTGCAGGTTGTTCGATATGGTGAGGGGGGCCACTACCATGCCCACGTGGACAGTGGGCCTGTGTACCCAGAGACCATCTGCTCCCATACCAAGCTGGTAGCCAACGAGTCTGTACCCTTCGAGACCTCCTGCCGGCAAGTATCTCCCAACTGGGGGCTGCCTTCAATCCCCAGACCAGGAACGCCCATGACACAGGCACAGCCCTGCACTGTGGGCATGCCCCTTGGCATGGGGCCAGGAGATTGCCTGGTTATCCCAGTCAGTGATGCCCTCACCTCTCCCCACAAGCTATTTACCAAATGGCTGGATAGGGGTGGCTACTGGCCATGGTGTCCACTGGAGTCAACAGTCAACACAGACTGAAGTACCCACAGACACCAAAACTTGCCCCCAGAGTTCTGAAGCAAGGGGCAAGGCTGGGCCCCCAGCTTGTCCTGCCCATTCCCCCAGGTGTGGATCTTGATTCCACTTAGAGAAGCTGAAGCTGTGCCTCCCTCCCCTGTCAAGGCAGTTCTTTCCTCTTCAGGTGGCTGTTCTGGACCAGCCCCTTCTGATTCCCAAGGAGCCCTTCAGCATGCCCTGTTGCTTCTGCTAGCCTGCCTTTCCCTGCCAGGCCCTTGCTCAGGGCCATGGCATTTAGCTAAGTGCACCTGTGATCTTGGCCAAAAAACCATTGCAACTCACAGTAAGAGACTGGGTTTGGGGGAAGGAGGAGCTAGGGACATTTTGGCACTGGCCTGCCCTATTGTCACCCATCCTAGTCTGTCCTGGTCCCTGGCAACAGGAACCTGGGCAGCTTATCCTGCCCACAGGTAAGCCCCCGGGAGCATCCACAACTGGGGACCTGCTCAGTGGCCCCCCTGCCTTACAGCTACATGACAGTGCTGTTTTATTTGAACAACGTCACCGGTGGGGGTGAGACTGTTTTCCCTGTAGCAGATAACAGAACCTACGATGAAATGGTAAGGGTCGACCGCGCTATTACTCTTGTGGGCTGGCAGGGGCTTGGGCAAGTGAAGTACACACCTCTCCAGGTCTAAGGATGTGGGCCCAAATGATTCCTTGGGCATATCTGGTTGGTTTCCCTTTGGTCACCCTTGGCTGGCCTGGCCATAGTGGGGACAGGTTGAACACCCCACCACCCTGCTGCCCCCAGAGTCTGATTCAGGATGACGTGGACCTCCGTGACACACGGAGGCACTGTGACAAGGGAAACCTGCGTGTCAAGCCCCGACAGGGCACAGCAGTCTTCTGGTACAACTACCTGCCTGATGGGCAAGGTGAGGGTCTATGGCCAGGCCTGGGGGGTGCCCTGAGGACAGCTTCCCTTTACCCAGTCCCCATCTGCCACAATGGAGGTCTGTTTCTGGCTGCTTTCCAAATGGTTTTCTGCTCCTGGTGCCTCCCAAAGGCCATCCTTAGTGGCTTTAGCAGACCGCCCCAGGACCTGTACTGCCTGTTGGGTTATCTCCATCACTATCATTCCCTGATGCCCCAGACTTCCTACTCCCTGGGGCCTGGGACACATGTCCCTTGCCAACCCAGGGTGGGAAGGGATATGAACAGGCCCAATAGCAAGAAAGCTGGTTTCAGAGGGCCAGTGGTGTTGACTACACATTAGTGGGGTGAGATGAGGAGCCCCCAAGGAAGCCTTGGGTCTGGGTGTTTGCTACACAAGGAATGCACAGCTGGACCCACCTTGGTCATGCTCTTGGTCCCTATGAGGCCAAGCTTTGGCCAGCCCAGCCTAGGATCTCATGTCACCCTCCTCTTCTAGGTTGGGTGGGTGACGTGGACGACTACTCGCTGCACGGGGGCTGCCTGGTCACGCGCGGCACCAAGTGGATTGCCAACAACTGGATTAATGTGGACCCTAGCCGAGCGCGGCAAGCGCTGTTCCAACAGGAGATGGCCCGCTTGGCCCGAGAAGGGGGCGCCGAATCGCAGCCCGAGTGGGCTCTGGACCGGGCCTACCGCGATACGCGCGTGGAGCTCTGAGGGAAAAGTTAGCCCCGGTTCCCAGCCGCAGGTCGCCAGTTGCCCAAGATCGGGGGTCCGACTGTCCCTCTGTCCTGTTGCAGACTGGCCAATGTTTTGCCCCACCCCGCCAGCCGCAATACGGCGCAGTTCCTATATTAATGTTATTTATTGTGTACTGACCCCATCTGCCCCGTCAAATAAAAAAACAAGGTTGGAGCCGCCTGGCCGGACAAGCTCCGGGTCGGCGGGAGGGAGTCCGCACCAGGTGCGGCAGGCTGCCAGTTAGGAGCGCCCTGCAAGCGTCACGTGAGGGGGCGGGGGAAGGGCTGCCCCTCCGCGGGCCCCGCCAATCATGAACTGGATTTTGTGGGACGAAGGGTCGTTATTGGACAACCGCCGCGGGCGCCCTGGTCTCTGCTACCTGTAGCTGAGGGCGCTGTTGATGGGCAGCGCGGCGCGCCGGGAAGGCTCGTTCTCGCGAGAGTTCAGTTCCCTTCTTAGCCGTGGCTGCCTCAGCACCTCGAGGATCGACATGGACGCTCTCGAGGACTACGTGTGCCCGCTGGCAACCTCGGAGCTTATACTCCTCCCAGTCACGGGTCTGGAGTGCGTGGGGGACCGGCTGTTGGCGGGTGAGGCTTGGCTTGAGGCACGCCAGGGGGAAAGGGGGAAAGAAACAGCGCCTGCCAGGGGCGGTGCCACAGGGACAAAGGGATGCCCTGAGGAGAGGACGGGCAGCAGGTTGAGGCCGGTCGGAGGTGAGAAGGGAGCCCAGGAGACGGCGGGGACGAGGGCCAACCTGAGGACGGCGGGGCCCGAGAGACAAAGCTGACGTGGCTGCTGCGGCGCTTCATAAACTTCAGCCCGCATGGAAAGGGCGGGTGGAACCCCGGGATGGTGCAGGGGAACGCGGCCGCGCGGAGGCGGAGGCACGGGAGCGGAGGGTTGAGGGGGTGTGCTCCCTCCTAGAAGATAGGCGGGGGCTTGGCCTCTCCCACGGAGACCAGGCAGAGCCGGGAGGTGGAGAAGGAGGCCCCTCGGGGGTGTGGCCTCTTGGGGAAGGCGGGGCCGGGAGAGGGCAAGGGTGTGCCCTCTCGAGGGCGGGATGAATCTCTTCCCGCTAAGGTGGGGGTGGAGATACTCTGAGGAGGATGGCGTCGCGGAAAATGGCGGATGAGACCTTTACGTGTAGGGGGCGGTGCCCGGGGAAGCGGGGCCTGAGACCTCTCCTGAGATGGTTGAGGTCCAGGAAATCAGGTGTGGAGGTTCGTCCCTCCAAGGAGAACCGGGTCGCAAAGGACAGGCGAGGCCTGGGACTTGAGGTGTCAGAGTCCAGGCTGGTCTCGAACAGTCATTATGTGAAGCCGCTAATGACCTTTGTTGGTCCTACTGAGTTGTATAAGGGTCCTGAGGCAGGGCCTTGGCGGTCAGGCCTTGAGTGAGTTGTCACCAGTCCTAAGAGGGTGTGTGTGTGGGATGGGGATGATCCAGTTTCGATCTGGTGTGGGGGTTCTTGGAGCTTGGAGTTCCTACCCCAAGCTAAACTCCTAAGGCCCCTGGAGGGGGAACAGCTAAGCAGAAACTCAAAGAACCACAAGAGTGAACTAGGAAAAGGGGTGAGTTCCTGGCAGAGGGTAAGCATACCAAAGGCCTTGAGGCTGGAAGAATCTGTCATTATGGGGGAAGGAGGGAATTCTTGTGAAGTTAGAGCGGGAATGGAGCCTGGGAGGAAAGGAGGCTGGACAAGCCAGCAGAGGCCACATTGTTTCAGGCCTTGATCTGACTTTATCCCTAAGGGCAGTGGGGAGAACCTATTGAAGGGTTTTAAGGTGGGGAATAACTTGGGAAATGAAGTTTAAGAAACTGCAAGTGAATTCACTTCTGTGGCTTCCAGAGTGACTTTTATATAGCTACAATTCTGTTTTTTTGGGTTTTTTTTTTGAGACAGCCTTGCTCTGTCACCCAGGCTGGAGTGCAGTGGCACAGTCTCGGCTCACTGTAACCTCCACCTCCCAGGTTCAAGTGATTCTCCTGCCTCAGCCTCCAGAGTAGCTGGGATTACAGGTGCCCACCATCATGCCCAGCTAATTGTTGTATTTTTAGTGGAGATGGGGCTTCACCATGTTGGCCAGGCTGGTCTCAAACTCCTGACCTCAAGTGATTTGCCTGCCTCAGCCTCCCAAAATGCTGGAATTACAGGCATGAGCCACCACACCTGGCCTCTCTAGCCTATTCCTGAGCTCTTCATTTCCTGTTCCATCTACCATACTCAATGCTCTTGCCTACCTCAGGATAATCATACTTGCTGTTTTCTCCACCAAGAAAGCTGCAAACCCTCCCATCCGCGGCCTCCCCATCTCTCAGTCCCCCTCTTCTGCCTGCCTTCCTCTGGCTAACTGCTGCTTATCCTTGAATCCTAATTCTAAATATTGTGTCCTCAAGTTGTCCTCCCCTTACACTTACCCAGTCTGGTTAGATTAGATCGGGGTTTTCTCAGTCTTGCCTCTATTGACCTTTTAGACCAGATGATTCTTTGTTTGAAGGCTGTGTGTGCATTGTACGATGTTTAGCATCATCCCTGGCCTTAGTTGCCAGTAGCACAACCCCTGGAGACAGCCAAAACTGTCTGCAGCTATTGCCAGATGTCTCCTGTGGGGAAAGCTGCCCCCTGCGGAGAACCACTGGATTAGACTTTCTCATTTTACGTCTTTTATTTTCTTTTTGCATTGTCAAAATCTTTCTCATTTTTACTTTTTTTTTTTTTTTTGAGTCAGGGTCTTGCTCTGTTGCTCAGGCTGGAGTGCAGTGGTGTAATCTCAGGTCACTGCAACTTCCACCTCTTGGGCTCAAGAGATGCTCTCACCTCAGCCTCCCAAGTAGCTGAGACTACAGGCGTGCACCATCATGCCCAGCTAATTTGCATAATTTTTTTAGAGGCGGAGTTTTACCATGTTGCCCAGGCTGGTCTCAAACTCCTGGGCTTAAGCGATCCTCCTGCCTTCCAAAGTGCTGGGTTTACAGGCGTGAGCCACTGTATCAGGCCTCATCTCTATTATTATTTTTTTTAATTAAAAAAAAGTGAGGTGAGGAGGAGACTCTGAGTTTGAGAAATTTGTGGTCGAACTGAACATCAAGAGTGATTGATGAGGCTAGGTGTGGTGGCTCACTCCTGTAATCCTAGCACTTTGGGAGGCTGAGGCGGGCGGATCATGAGGTCAGGAGATTGAGATCATCCTGGCTAACACAGTGAAACCCTGTCTCTACTAAAAATGCAAAAGATTAGCCAGGCGTGGTAGCGGGTGCCTGTAGCCCCAGCTACTTGAGAGGCTGAGGCAGGAGAATGGCGTGAACCTAGGAGGCAGAGCTTGCAGAGAGCCAAGATCATGCCACTGCACTTCAGCCTGGGTGGCAGAGCAAGACTCTGTCTCAAAAAAAAAAAAAAAAAAAAAAAAAGTGACTGATGAGGCCGGCCACAACGGCTCACACCTGTAATCCCAGCACTTTGGGAGGCCAACGTGGGTGGATCACCTGAGGTCAGGAGTTCAAGACCAGCCTGACCAACATGGTGAAACCCTGTCTCTACTAAAAATATAAAAACTGGCTGGGTGCCATGGCTCACGCCTGTAATCCCAGCGCTTTGGGAGGCCGAGGTGGGCGGATCATGAGGTCAGGAGATTGAGATCATCCTGGCTAACATGGTGAAACCCCGTCTCTATTAAAAATACAAAAAATTAGCCGGGCGTGGCGGCAGGCGCGTGTAGTCTCAGCTACTCGGGAGACTGAGGCAGGAGAATGGCGTGAACGCGGGAGGCGGAGCTTGCAGTGAGCCGAGATCGTGCCACTGCACTCCAGCGTGGGCAACACAGCAAGACTCTGTCTCAAAAAAAAAAAAAAAACTAGCCAGGCATGGCGGTGGGCCCCTGTAATCCCAGCTAAGCTACTCGGGAGGCTGAGACAAGAGAGTTGCTTGAACCCTGGAGATGGAGGTTGCAATGAGCCGACACAGTGCTACTGCACTCCAGCCTCAGCGACAGAGTGAGACTCTGTCTCAAAAAAAAAAAAAAAGAGTGACTGATGAGGGAAACACAAAGTCAGCACTTAAAGTCCAGCTGAAGCTGAGACCAAGGATTTTCTTTTTTCCCTTTTTTTTTTGAGACGGAGTTTCGCTCTTTACCCAGGCTGAGTGAAGTGGTACGATGTCGACTCACTGCAACCACCACCTGCTGGGTTCAAGCGATTCTCCTGCCTCAGCCTCCCGAGTAGCTGGGATTACAGGCACCTGCTACCATGCCCAGCTAATTTTTGTATTTTTAATAGAATGGGGTTTCACCTTGTTGGCCAGGCTGGTCCTGAACTCCTGACCTCAGGTGATTCATCCACCTTGGCCTCCCAAAGTACTAGGATTACAGGTGTGAACCACCGCGCCTGGCCGAGATCAAGTATTTTCTTTTTTTTTCTTTTGAGACGGAGTCTCTCTTTGGCCTCCCAAAGTGCTGGGATTACAGGCGTGAGCCACCGCACCCGGCTGAGGATTTTCTCAACCAAGGATTTTCTAAGATTCAAGCTGCAGGATTGTGTGTCCTGATGCGTTCATAGGCTACATGCCGAGAAGTTTCCCTGATCCCCATCTCTTCCCTGTAGGTCATGAGAGTTAGGTACATAGCTCTGACATGGCTCTTTGCCTCTGTCTAGGTGAGGGTCCCGATGTCCTGGTGTACAGCTTGGACTTTGGTGGGCATCTGCGGATGATAAAGCGAGTACAGAACCTGCTTGGCCACTATCTTATCCATGGCTTCCGGGTGCGGCCAGAGCCTAATGGAGACTTTGACTTAGAGGCCATGGTGGCTGTGTTTGGAAGCAAGGGACTCCGAGTTGTGAAAATTAGCTGGGGACAGGGCCACTTCCGGGAGCTTTGGCGCTCTGGCCTGTGGAACATGTCTGACTGGATTTGGGATGCACGCTGGCTTGAGGGAAATATAGCCTTGGCCCTGGGCCACAACTCAGTGGTCCTATATGATCCTATAGTAGGGTGCATCCTGCAAGAGGTGCCCTGCACAGACAGGTGCACCCTCTCTTCAGCCTGCCTGATTGGAGACGCCTGGAAGGAGCTGACCATAGTGGCAGGTGCTGTTTCCAACCAGCTCTTGGTCTGGTACCCAGCAACTGCCTTAGCAGACAACAAACCTGTAGCACCTGACCGACGAATCAGTGGGCACGTGGGCATCATCTTCAGCATGTCATACCTGGAAAGCAAGGGTTTGCTGGCTACAGCTTCAGAAGACCGAAGCGTTCGTATCTGGAAGGTGGGCGACCTGCGAGTGCCTGGGGGTCGGGTGCAGAATATTGGGCACTGCTTTGGGCACAGCGCCCGTGTATGGCAGGTCAAGCTCCTAGAGAATTACCTTATCAGTGCAGGAGAGGACTGTGTCTGCTTGGTGTGGAGCCATGAAGGTGAGATCCTCCAGGCCTTTCGGGGACACCAGGGACGTGGGATCCGGGCCATAGCTGCCCATGAGAGGCAGGCCTGGGTGATCACTGGGGGTGATGACTCAGGCATTCGGCTGTGGCACTTGGTAAGGCGTGGGTACCGGGGATTGGGGGTCTCGGCTCTCTGCTTCAAGTCCCGTAGTAGGCCAGGTACCCTCAAGGCTGTGACGCTGGCTGGCTCTTGGCGACTGCTGGCAGTGACTGATACAGGGGCCCTGTATCTCTATGACGTCGAGGTCAAGTGCTGGGAGCAACTGCTAGAGGATAAACATTTCCAGTCCTACTGCCTGCTGGAGGCAGCTCCTGGTCCTGAGGGCTTTGGATTGTGTGCTATGGCCAATGGGGAAGGTTGTGTCAAGATTGTCCCCATCAACACTCCAACTGCTGCTGTGGACCAGACCCTGTTTCCTGGGAAGGTGCACAGCTTGAGCTGGGCCCTGCGTGGTTATGAGGAGCTCCTGTTGCTGGCATCGGGCCCTGGTGGGGTAGTAGCTTGCCTAGAGATCTCAGCCGCACCCTCTGGCAAGGCCATCTTTGTCAAGGAACGTTGTCGGTACCTGCTACCCCCAAGCAAGCAGAGATGGCACACATGCAGTGCCTTCCTACCCCCAGGTGACTTCCTGGTGTGTGGTGACCGCCGGGGCTCTGTGCTACTGTTCCCCTCCAGACCAGGTCTGCTCAAGGACCCTGGGGTGGGAGGCAAGACTGGGGCTGGTGCTGGGGCACCTGGAGTGGGTAGTGGTAGCAGTGGGGGTGGGAATGCTTTCACTGGGTTGGGCCCAGTGTCTACCCTGCCCTCTCTGCATGGGAAGCAGGGTGTGACCTCAGTCACATGCCATGGTGGCTATGTGTATACCACAGGGCGCGATGGCGCCTACTACCAGCTATTTGTACGAGATGGCCAGCTCCAGCCAGTCCTAAGGCAGAAGTCCTGTCGAGGCATGAACTGGCTAGCTGGGCTCCGTATAGTGCCCGATGGGAGCATGGTTATCCTGGGTTTCCATGCCAATGAGTTTGTGGTGTGGAGCCCCCGGTCACACGAGAAGCTGCACATTGTCAACTGTGGTGGAGGGCACCGTTCGTGGGCATTCTCTGATACTGAGGCGGCCATGGCCTTTGCTTACCTCAAGGATGGGGATGTCATGCTGTACAGGGCTCTGGGTGGCTGCACTCGGCCACATGTGATTCTCCGGGAGGGTCTGCATGGCCGTGAGATCACTTGTGTAAAGCGTGTGGGCACCATTACCCTGGGGCCTGAATATGGAGTGCCCAGCTTCATGCAGCCTGACGACCTGGAGCCTGGCAGTGAGGGACCTGACTTGACTGACATTGTGATCACCTGTAGTGAGGACACTACTGTCTGTGTCCTAGCACTCCCTACAACAACAGGCTCAGCCCATGCACTCACAGCTGTTTGTAACCACATCTCCTCTGTACGTGCTGTGGCTGTATGGGGCATTGGCACCCCAGGTGGCCCTCAGGATCCTCAGCCAGGCCTAACTGCCCATGTGGTGTCTGCGGGGGGACGGGCTGAGATGCACTGCTTCAGCATCATGGTTACTCCGGAACCCAGCACCCCAAGCCGCCTTGCCTGCCATGTCATGCACCTTTCGTCCCACCGGCTAGATGACTATTGGGACCGGCAACGCAATCGGCATCGAATGGTCAAGGCAGATCCAGAGACCAGGTAATATATGCTCCTGGGCAGGGTGTGGTATGGGTCATGCAGATGCTCCCAGGCTTGCAGGCTCCACCTGACAGCTGCGTGTTGTCCCTGCAGGTACATGTCCCTTGCTGTGTGTGAACTTGACCAGCCCAGCCTTGGCCCCCTTGTGGCTGCAGCCTGTAGTGATGGGGCTGTAAGGTGAGAGCACAGGGCCCAGTGGGGCGGGAGACAAAGGAAGTAAGGTTGTTTAGGATGCATTCTGAGCTAGGCCACCCCCCGCCCCCCAGGCTCTTTCTCTTGCAGGATTCCGGGCGGATTCTGCAGCTCCTTGCTGAAACCTTCCACCATAAGCGATGTGTCCTCAAGGTCCACTCCTTTACACATGAGGCACCCAACCAGAGACGGTGAGAGGGGCTGGATGATGGTCCTGCATGGGCTGGGTGGGGGGGTTCCTGTTGAGCTTCATCTCTGTCATTGACCAGGCTGTCTTTTCCTGGCTTCCAGGAGGCTCCTCCTGTGCAGCGCAGCTACTGATGGCAACCTGGCTTTCTGGGATCTCACCACCGTGCTAGACCATGGCTCCACTGTCCTGGAGCCTCCAGTGGATCCTGGGCTTCCCTACCGTGAGTAGCTAATGTGCAACCATGGCTACCCCTCCTCACCTGTCACATAGCCCTCACACATGTGACAGGCGGGGCCCTGACAACTACCCTCTTCCTTCAGGGCTTGGCACCCCCTCTCTGACTGTGCAGGCCCACAGCTGTGGTATCAACAGCCTGCACACGTTGCCCACCCGTGAGGGCCACCATCTTGTGGCCAGTGGCAGTGAAGATGGATCCCTCCATGTCTTCGTGCTTGCTGTGGAGATGCTAGAGCTAGAAGAGGCTGTGGGAGAGGGTGGGCTGGTACCCCAGCTGCGTGTGCTAGAGGAATACTGTGTCCCCTGTGCACATGCTGCCCATGTGACAGGCCTCAAGATCCTAAGCCCAAGTATCATGGTCTCAGCCTCCATTGATCAACGGCTGACCTTCTGGCGTCTGGGGCATGGTGAACCCACCTTCATGAATAGCACTGTGTACCATGTGCCAGATGTGGCTGACATGGACTGCTGGCCTGTGAGCCCTGAGTTTGGCCACCGCTGTGCCCTTGGGGGTCAGGGGCTTGAGGTTTACAACTGGTATGACTGAGGTATCCCACGGTGGCCGGTGTGCTGGGCATGGGGCCTGCTCGCAGACAGCATGGAGCAGGGATGGGCTGTCTGTGCCCATGCTCAGCATGCCTTGAGGGGAGGAGGTGGCGGCCGCGGGTTCCTGACATCGGTCCAGGAACTGAAGGTGAGTGGAGTGCTGCCAAGAATATGCCCCACTCCCCATGACAAGACAGAACTTTGTAACAGTACCAATTTATTTTGGCCGTGGGTTTTTGCTTTTTTTCCAGTTGATGACTTTGTGAACATTCCCAAATATTGGAGCCTCTGTGGCCTCAGATGTGGCTCAGTGGAGGGAGACCCAGCATAGCCAGGCCAGTATGGAGCACCTCACGCACAGCCCTCAGAAGCTGCAGGCGGACGAACATCTGACCAAAGCGGTGTGGTCGAGGCTCCTGAAAGAGAAGGGGCCTACTGGTCTCATCCTCTGCTTCCTTTGTCTTTACCCTGTACCTCTCTGCATGTCCCAAACCCGTTTTGCTGTGCGCTCACCCCTAGGATGTGTACTCGGTTGTAGTAGGAGCTGAAATCCATGCTGAGCTGTACCAGGAACTTGCATATCTAGAGACAGAGACTGAGTCACTGGTCCATCTCTTTGCTCTTGTGCCCCAGGCCAGAATAAAGAATAGAGTGTAGAGTGTCCTGCTTGTGCCTCACCATCTCTGTGCGTGCAGTGATGTGGAGCCCTGGGGCTGTGCAGTCCAGCATTGCTGTCTGGCTCAGCAGATCCGGAAAGGGGAGGATATTGTTGAAGAGCAACAACCACTCACCCTGTGGGGGAGAAAGGTGCTGGGAGGGGAAGTCCAGGCTTCCTTTGTGCCAGCTACCGGGAGGGACACTCACCTCATCATGTAGTAGTGAGAAGTCCAGACTGCTCACAGGAGGAAAAGTGGGGTACAGACCTTGTTCCATACTACACTTGTAACTCTCAAAGAGTGTGGCAAGACGGGCACAATTATACATGACAAAGGTGCCACTCTTTGTGCCCTTTGTGGAGATGTTCTTGTCAGCCAGAGCCAGGAAGAGCTAGGGAATAGGAGCACAGCTGCAGAGAGAAGGCAGCCACCACACCCGGTACCCCAGCACTGGCCCTGTCAGGCCCCCAGGCTCACCTGACTCTGTGGGGCTGTGCTCAGCATCTCAAACTTGATGGTGGCCACAGAGAGAACACCAAAGATCTCTGTCCAGGCTGGATCTGAGGGAGTATAGGATTGGTCAGTCTGCAGGCAAAGGCAGGGATGCAAAAAACCTGCCCCTAACCCAGAACATAGCCAGGGTTTCCCAGGCATACCGTGGGCCAGATCCCCACCATGCTTCAGTGCTGAGGCCTTGCACACCTGGGCATGCCGGAACCTGTGTTTGGAAGAGAGGCCAGTGGGCAGGGTCGTGGGTGAAGAGTCCCCCCACACTACCCTGGCTAAGGTTGGTGTTCCTCCCAGCCTCACTCACTTGTAGTACTCAGGGGCAGTCATCAGAGGGCCAGGTGCACCAGCTACTTTCACAGGGCCACAGATCAGGTGCTTCTGTCAGGAAGATGGCAGGGGCTCAGCCTAGTTGGCACTACTCTCCAGGAAGTCCCTTGAGGAGCCCAAATCTGGTGCCTCTACTCAGCCCATATTCTCTCAAATTGGAACTGCCAGGTTGAGTGGCTCCTTCTACCCAGCTCCTCAGGCTACGCACGGTTCAGCCTTCTCAACCTGGTCTTTGGTGTTCTTGGGATGTGTCTACAGAGCCCCCCCTTCCCCAGAGCTTCCGCACCTGCTGCACATGCCCTCTCAAGTCCAGCAACTCCCCCAAGATCAAGTGTCAGTTTCTGGACCTGTCAGCTAACAAGCCCCTCGGTGGGTTTTCAAGGGCCCCCTGAGGTTAGGGGTTAGGTGGTGGGGAGCTCCATCATTAACCCACCTGTCTGAGTGGAGCCTTGTCAACCAACTTCCGCCAAAGCAGGTCCAACTTCTGTTGCTGGAACTCCTCCTCACAGCTAACAACATGTACAACCAGGCAGCTGTCTGTACCAGTATCTGGGGACCCAGCCTAAGGGAGGACAATCATAACTGTGGAAGTACAGTATACTTGGTTTGGGAGAACCTACAGGGCTGGGAGTCACTAACCAGGCCTGGGTGGCTGTCCTCTGGCCAATGCCATAGAGCCTCCTGCAGCTCAGCTAGCACAGACAGGAGATCCTCAGTCACTGTAAAGAGAACAGACAGGTGCTGAGGCTGGCAAGAAGCGGAGATGTCCCCACCCCCACCCGCTCCTGCCTTTTCTGGCCTTGCTAGGCTACAGGTCCTACCCAGACAGTTGTCCAGGTTGGAGTCATAGCCAGCTGTGCGGCCCTGTTCTTCCACCAGCTCCTTCAGACACAGTCTGCCTAGGATGCCAGGGGACAGTGTCCTCCCGTCATGAGCAGAGATAACTTCTTCAAGGGCGTGGCTCCTCAGGCTGTGGGAGGAAGCTCTCTCCGAGGCAGCGGGCCAGTCCACCCGCAGTTGCTGCAGGAAGGTCAGCATGTGCGGATCCTGCACAGCTGGCACTAGGCGCACGCACACCCTGGGAAGGGAGGGCGGTCGCCTCAGCCTGAGCAGCTGGTCCAGCTCGCCAAGACTTCCCACCTCCAGCCGCTGTCCCCAAGGGCGACGCCGCTCGCTCTCTAGGTCCCCGGTAGTCCCACCTTCTCCATTCCGGCCCTGAGGCCCCGCTCACCCGTGAGCGCGCAGAGCTCGCGCCAGGTGATCAGCCACGAGCACCGTACGCAGCTGGCTCAAGCGGAGTGCGCAAGGGGAGCTGCGCAGGGCTGGGCAGTGTAGTAAGACGCGCTGGCCCGGCAAGGCAGGCAAGGCGGGCGTGGCATAGGCGGCCACGGCGCTGAGGACGCGCTCGAAGACCGCGGGCCGCTGCAGTTGGAGAGACAGACCCGCGGGAGTCGGCGCGCAGCGCAGCACCGGGGCCACACCGGGACCCTGCAGGCAGGCGAGGGCATGGAGCAAATGCTCGGGTACCTGCGGGAGAATGGGCGTGTGAGCGCGCCACGGCACGGGACCCAGCTCCCAGCCGCACGGCCTCGCCCGGCTCACGCCCACCTGGCCGTCATCGAAGCGCGCCTGCAGCGCGCGGTGCGGTGCCAGAAAGTCTCGGGAACGCAGGTGGCGGGTGCGCGTCTCCTTGATCCATACCGGACTGCCAGGCCCCAGGGCCGCGTTGAGGGCCCCCAGCGTCTCCCCAACCCCAAGGCGCCTGGTCGCCATGGTGACCGGAAGGAGTAAGCGGAACCGGAAAAAGAATTTAGGGAGGTGAACTTCCGGAAAGGACCGACTGGCTGGGGCGGGTATGCGGCGGCGGTCCGCGTAAGAGGACAGATTCCGCCAGCAGGAGCCGTGTCGGCTGCTTTCGACCTACCACCCCCAGCGCCCCTTCCGCGCTGTCCACTTGCACAGCCAGGCCCTAGATCTGAAATCTCGGGAGTCCTTCCCGGGCCTAGGGTTCTTTCCCTGTGGCCAGGTCTCAACCAGGAAAAGGATCCTCGCGACCCGGTGGGGGATCAGACAGGGTACCGTCTCTTCTCATCGATGTCTCACATCTTTGTGTTAATAACATTTCATTTCTCCCATTTTACACATGATGAATACTTGTCACTGGAATAAGGCAGTATAACATTAAGGCCACTTTCACGATCTACTTAAAACATCGTTTTAAAAAGAATAGTGTTCCGCGGTTTCAGGTTATTTGCAAGCATTTTCTCGTTTGAGATATGAGTGTTTTTCTTTTGTTTGAGACGGAGGCTTGCCCTTATCTTCCAGGCTGGAGTGCAGTGGCACGATCTCGGTTCACTGCAGCCTCCGCCTCCCGGGTTTAAGCGATTCTCCAGCCTCAGGCTCCCGAGTAGCTGGGATTACAGGCGCCTGCCACCACCCCGGCTAATTTTTATATTTTTAGTAGAGACGTGTTCCGCCGTGTTGGCCCGGCTGGTCTTGAACTTCTGACCTCGTGATCTGCCCGCCTTGGCCTCCGAAAGTGCTGGGATTACAGGAGTCAGCCACTGCACCCAGCCCAGGTCGTCTTTATGCCCAATAAATGCGCACTCTTGATACAACTGCCAGTTTTCTTCTTTTGATACCTGAGAAATTACAACCATCATGATGCCTTCCAGAATGACCAGCTTTTTTTTTTTTGAGACGGAGTTTCGCTCCTGTTGCCCAGGCTGGAGTGCAGTGGTGGGATCTTGGCTCACCGCAACCTCCCCCTCCCGGGTTCAAGTGATTCTCCTGCCTCAGTCTCCCAAGTAGCTGGGATTACAGGCATGCGCCACCATGGCCGGCTACTTTTGTATTTTTAATACTTTTAATAGAGACACGGTTTCTCCAAGTTTTGTCAAGCCTCGAACTCCCGACCTCAGGTGATCCGCCTGCCTCGGCCTCCCAAAGTGCTGGGATTACAGGCGTGAGCCCCTAAGCCCGGCCCAGAATGACCAGCTTTTAATGTGACTCCTTTAACCTGGTGTGCTTTAACAAGGATCCTTACGCTTCCTGTTTTAGGCAACAGCCATTTACAGGCCAACCAAATAATGCGACCATAAGAAGTAGAAAAATAGGCCTCAGTTGGAATATCTTACTCCTCTACCAATAGGAAAGCTTTTTTCTTTCTCCCACAAAGATTCCCAAATGTTTTCATTTCACTGTAACATACTCACCCCCCACCCACCCCACCCCCATTCCTTTTAATAGAGAAGCTAACTCAGTAGAGTGTTGGGAAATCCGGAGAGCAGGGAAACCCAGGGGCAGGAAAAGCTTGGCAAGGCCCTTTTCTGGGCCAGGGCTGAGGCCCTGCTGGGAGGCGCCGAAAGAGCACTGGGCGGACACGACATTCCCGATGGCTTCTCGGGGGCCCACTCAACGGGAGTGATCGTGTCATTCCAAAGCGCTTTCCATTCTGAAGGTGCATAACCTGGAGACAACTGCTTGGCAGGGTTGGGAACCCTCAGCCAAACTGAGGACTTTAGATACTCTCATCCACGAAGACGGTTGGGGTGGTTTTTCCCCAGGAAGTAGAGGGCTATCTTTAGCGAAATGCGGGCTGAGGCAGCCCTCGGGGACTCACTACCATTGCATTCCTACCCGGAGGTCCTGGGTCCACCCTCCCTCGCCAGTGCTCCCCAGGGTTCCAGAGATGGCCACCAGCCTCGGCTCTCCCACCTCTACACCCATCACCTCCAGCCTGAGGGCGCACCTGAGAGGAACTGAGATCCAAGCGGCTCAGTAAATTATGTCTGGGGGTCAGGGGCACCCCATCTGGGCCAGGGCGCTGCTCAGGCAGGAGAGCAGGGGACGAAATCCAAGCGCAGCTGGAATGCTCTGGAGACAACAGCTGCTTTTGGGATTCCGTTGCCCGCTGTCCAGCCGTTGGCGGAGGTGGCGGGAGAGCTCCTGCCCCCAGGTCACTCGCCCTGGGGCCACATCAGAACCCGCCCATCCCCACTCCCAGGAGGAAGACCCGGGAGTAGGCTGTGAAACCGAGTCTAGAGGGAACAAGACGCTCACCTGGGCCCCAGAACAATAGAAGGGGAGGTGGGGGCCTCCCCTGGGACCGGGTCCCGATCCGGATTAGATCCGCGGGGCAGGATTAGCCCTGTTGGTCCCACGAAGCCTGCCTGGGCCACTGATGCGGTGACGGTGGTGGGGCGGGCTTCGGAATCCGCCAGGAGGGAAGCGCGCCCGTGGGGCCGGAGAGGAAGTAAACCCGCGCGTCCGCCTCGGGGACACCCCCGCGCTCGTGGCCTTTGTCCGGTGACGCTGCCAGCGCCCAGAGCACCAGGAGCCGAAGGGGTCCACAGAGCAGCAGCGGGACCCCCGGAAACCCATTGCGACTGGCCCCAGGGGACCCACCACCAGGCCCCGACTGAGCCGAGCTTCCCGCTCGCTCGGCCCCGCGGGTAGCGAACGCGACAATGTTCCCCTGAGGCCACGACAGAGCCGGCGTGCCGAGAAGCCCAAACCCCGCGCGGGCGCCAGCGACTCTCGCGCCAGTAGGCCCTTGACTTGGATCAAGACGGGGGACGGGGGACTCCCAGGACGCGAGCAGAGTGAACGAGGACAAGGTGATGCTCCACGCGCTTCTACTTCAAGTCTGGTCCTGTTCGGCCTGGTCTGGCCCAGCCGAACGGTCAGCCCAACACTACCACAGCTTGCCCTTCCGCTTGCTCTGGCTGCCTGCAGACTTGGAGCCATTTTAAGGAGAAACCATCTGGCCACGCCCCCTGGAGCACCCGAGAAGCCAATCCACGCTCGGCCACGCCCCTCTCCGGGGGCGGTGGAGAGGCCAACGGTCGCGCGGGTGGCGGTTAGGGCGGGGTGTGCTTCGGCGCTGAGCCGGAGAAACTTGAGTCGACTGACCCGCCCACGGTGCCCGAAGCCCCAAAGGCTGGGATTAGGGGCTAGAAGTCTGGCACCGACCGCCTGGCCAGGTGTTTGGGACAGGACTAAGTGGGCGACCGCCCCGCCCCGGGAGCGCGGCTTAATAGCTGAGAGCCCGGGGGCCAGGCCGCGGCTGCGACCCAGGCAACGCCCTGAGGGCGGACACGCTACCAGGTGTTCCACTCCCCTGGGACGGTGGGCAAGGGCCCGGGACGGGGAGGGCGGCAGGTGCTGACACTGGAGCTGCGCCGGAGGTCGGGGAACTCGGCCTCCTCGGACAGATAACACTCGCCTGCTGGGCCGGCCGAGCTGTGCGGTGCCCTCCAGGACGCAGGGGGCGCTGCAGCCTCGCTGGGTCAGGCTCCGCAGGGCCCCGCCAACCTGGTGACTAACGGCACCGGTGACGACTTCGCCGCGCGTCGCTCAGCCATGGCCACCGCTCTCGCGCTGCGTAGCTTGTATCGAGCGCGACCCTCGTTGCGCTGTCCGCCCGTTGAGCTTCCCTGGTGAGCCTGGACCCCGCGCCCTCGACCATCCCTCCCGTAGGGTCGGCGACCGCCGGCCCCGCACCTTCCGGCCTCTCGGGCGGCGCAGCCCGGCCCCACTCCCCTGACCCTTTTCTTCCGCAGGGCCCCGCGGCGCGGGCATCGACTCTCGCCGGCGGATGACGAGCTGTATCAGCGGACTCACATCTCTCTGCTACAACGCGAGGCCGCTCAGGCCATGTACATCGACAGCTACAACAGCCGCGGCTTCATGATAAACGGAAACCGCGTGCTCGGGCCCTGCGCTCTGCTCCCGCACTCGGTGGTGCAATGGAACGTGAGTCCTGGCCTGCAGTGAGGAAACTGAGGCCCAGAGTCACAGGGCCTCACCCTGCTTGTGTCCCTGTAAACTTGGCTTTCCTCTATGTCCTGTAGTGGATGGAGGTGGGGAGAGGCTGCGTGGATTTGTCGTATTAAATGTGCCTCCTCCCTGCACAGGTGGGATCCCACCAGGACATCACCGAAGAGAGCTTTTCCCTCTTCTGGATGCTGGAGCCCCGGATAGGTACTGGGGGAGGGGAGGGAGAACAGAGGTGTTCTGGGCCCCAAAAGGCGACCCCACCCCAGCATCTCAACAGAACTGTAGACTAGCCACATTCTCCCTTCCCTAGAGATTGTTGTGGTGGGGACTGGAGACCGGACCGAGAGGCTGCAGTCCCAGGTGCTTCAAGCCATGAGGCAGCGGGGCATTGCTGTGGAAGTGCAGGACACGGTGAGTCCCGGGACTGGGGCATGCTGCGGGGAGCACAGGCCTGATGCTAGACAGGCTGATGCTGGCCTTTTCTTTGCAGCCCAATGCCTGTGCCACCTTCAACTTCCTGTGTCATGAAGGCCGAGTAACTGGAGCTGCTCTCATCCCTCCACCAGGAGGGACTTCACTCAAACCTTTGGGCCAAGCTGCTCAATGAACCACCGTGAACTGTCCTGCTGACTGCACTCTGCCAGGCTTCCCGATGGTTTCACTCTTATCTACCCTTTGGCACTTACCTTGCTTATCAACGTAATAATTTATACACTTCTCCCATTTTGTATCAGGTGTGTTGCTGGCCAGGAGCTGATGGCTCACTGGGCTCTTGGAGGGGAATGTGAAGAAACCAAGGAGTGACTTTTTTATCTAGATTACTTAGGATTCCTTAGTTTTTCAGAAGCCAGGTAGTAGTATGTTTACCTGTTCTAGAGCTACTTCCTCACATGCAGAGTTGAGAGGACCTCAATGACTTTTCTCACAAAATAGCTGACTTTATTTTTTTGAGATGGAGTCTGGCTCTGTCACCCAGGCTGCAGTGCAGTGGTGTGATCTTGGCCCACTACAACCTCTACCTCCAGGATTCAAGCGATTCTCCTGCCTCAGCTTCCTGAGTAGCTGGGATTACAGGCCCCTACCACCATACCCTGCTTTTTTTTTTTGAAAAGGAGTCTTGCTCTTTCGCAGGGTGGAGTGCAGTCACGCAGTCTCAGCTTACTGCAACCTCCCCCTCCCAGGTTCCAGTGATTCTCCTGCCTCAGCCTCCTGAGTATCTGGGACTACAGGTATGCGTCACCACGCCCAGCTAATCTTTGTATTTTTAGTAGAGATGGGGTTTCACCATGTTGGCCAGGATGGTCTCAAACTCCTGACCTCAAGTGATCCGCCCACCTCAGCTTCCCAAAGTGCTGGGATTACAGGTGTGAGCCAATGTGCATGGCTGAGAGAGATTCAAGTTAGGGAATATTTATATGTCTTGATCTGGTCCTATATGGCCAAGCTATGGGCTAGCAGGATGCCCTGTGTATGCCAGTCCCAGGGATTGTTCTTTGACCCTTTGACCCCTCGGGAGCCAGAGTCAGATGCTCAGTGTGAGACTGAAACCCCAGGAGCCACAGCTGGTCAGAGCTGTTTTGTGAGCAGCCTCAGGAAGAACTTTTTGAACCTGGAACACATTTATCTCAGGGCCTGAGGCTCCCCCTGGAAATGAGGGTGCTGTGTTTGTGTGCATCTGTGGTAGTCGCATCTACACAGCCCCACCTGTTTGGTGAAAGATCAGGCATCACTTTTTTCTTTCTAAACTTTTATTGAAAAAACCGAGGGAGGTGTGCTGGATCCCTGTTCAGAAAAGCCGCTTCTCATACCTGCAGGCAGAAAGACGACCTGTGAGGTGAGGGCAGGAGAAAGGAGGCATGAGGCATGGCAGAGGCCCCACCAAGGACAGGGTGACTTACGAATGGAGGCTATGGACACCACCTTCCACCTGGGCTGAGGACGTTCTCTTCTCAAACTTAAGCTCCCCAGAGTACATCATGGCTCTGAAGAGGGGCAGAGGTCAAATGTGGGTAGCTGGCACTGGACCAGCCCCTCTACCCATGTCCCAGCTTCCCAAGCTCACCGGACTTGGGTCAAGCTCTTGGCACCAATGTCCTGGCATGAGTGTTGGATGCCAGCAATCAGGTAAGGGACAAATTTGTGGATGGACCCTTTGTCCTGCACAGCACCAGACACCCCCTGGGCCACTTTGATTTTGTCAGCTTCACTGCAGGGAGAGGCAGAGACACGGGCAAGGTCACAGCAGAGATGAGATTGTCAGTGTAGGATTAGGGTGAGGTAACTGGCTTGCCTGTCCCACCTGAAATATCTGTTCTGGCTGCTGAGGTGCTTGTCCATGGCATCAAGAGAACCCATACCACGATATTTCTTTAGCCGGATCCCATCGGAAAAGAAGTACTCACCAGGGGCCTCAGTGGTGGCAGCCAGGAGAGAGCCCATCATGACTGTGGACAGATGGAGTGCTGGGTTAAAGCCTAAGCAGCACTGGGGAGACGTCCCACTGGCCTTCACGGGTACTGGGCCTCACCTGTGGAAGCCCCAAGGGCCAAAGCTTTCGCAATATGACCCACATTTTGGATTCCTCCATCAGCGATGACTGGAACACCAAAGCGCCGTGCATACTCTGACACCTTGTACACTGCTGTTGCTTGGGGCCGCCCACAGGCCAGCACTGTTGAGATGGAGGAACACATGGGTGGATAGGGTTAATGGGGACAGGCAGTGGACCCTGTGGCCACATTTAAGACCCAGGAGCTTTTGGCTACATCTGCATCAGGACTGCAGGTTGGATGAGGAAGAGACATGTCTGGGATGGCTGCTACCCCATGTGCCTTAAATAGTACAAACTGCTGTGCTGCCCTCTACTCACCCCCACATGTGCGCGTGCATGTGTGCAGTGCCCAGGACAGCCTCAGGCACATGCAGTCTTAGCAGCCGGGAAAGCCCCCGACCGTGCAGTTAGTCCCCAGAGGCACTGAAGTCCGGCCCAGCCCTTCCTGAATGGTGGGCAGCTCAGGCAAGGTAAGGGCAGTGGTTGTGTGGGAGAGCAGGTTGTGGTGTGCAGCAGGCAATTGTGTGGAAGAGCAAGGACCACACAAAGGAGTTGGTCCCTGAGCCATGCCTACTGCAGAAGATGCGGGCAGGAAAGGGCCTGCCTAGGAAAGTCCTGCCCTATCAGCACCCCAGGAGGAAGAGGGGAGCTATGTTCTTGAGCACCCCCCACAAACCATGGTCTGTGTATCAGTTGGCCCTGCCCACCCATCAGCACCACAAACCCCGGGAGCTACAGCTACGTCAACCAAGCAGCCGGGCAGTGGGCAGCTGGGCCGGGCCAGTGGGCCGGGCCGGACTTACTATAGCAACCTGTGACAGTAGAAGGGCATTTGGGGCTGTGGGACTTTATGTCTGGAGGGATCTTGGGAGCCACTAAATAAAACAAACAGACCAGAGTTTAGAGAAGGTGCAGAGCAGGAGCAAGAAGGCCAGGCTAGGCAAGGGAGTGGCAGGTGAAGGATGACAAGACCTTGTCTTGCTTCCAGCTATGTCACCCATCCAAGAGGTCAGTTTGGCCCCAGGATTGCCCCTATTGGAGGACTCTTGTTCCCATAAGAGTGCTTGGCTCCAAGGTATGTGGGCCCTATCAAACTATATTCTTACCTTCCTGGGTAATGCAGATGGAGCCACTTCCCATGCCCACCCGCAGGGCATCCACACCTGCATCAATGAGGTTCTTGGCCTGGGCAGCAGTGACCACTAAGGTGAATGAAAGGAAAACGCTCAGGTGAAGGTTAAGGTGGGAGCCCAGCTTATCCACTCCCATCACACATCCCTCAGGGCACAATCTTGCCTTACCATTGCCTCCAATGACTTGGAGATTGGGGTATTTCTCTTTGATGTACTTGATCATATTGATCTGGAAGATGGAATTTCCCTGGGAAGAGTCCTGGGACAGGAACTAAGTCTCAGACTGTGATGTGGCAGCTGCCCCTATTGCCCCAACCCACCTGTGTAGCAGCTCACCAAAACCACTACATCCACACCAGCCTGGGCGAGCAAGTCCAGCCTATACTTGTCATCTTCATGAGTGCCAATGGCTGCCCCACACAGCAGCTGTTTCTTGGCATCTTTGGAGGCTAGTGGGTAGTCCCGGTTCTTCTTCAGGTCCGTCCGGGCAATGATGGCCACAAGCTCATCATCTTCATTTACAATGGGCAACTTTCCTGTGGTCAGGGCAGGACATGGATCAGGACCCTGAGCATTAGTTCCAGGCCCTTTCCCAGCTCTAGGACTTACCCTTCTTGCTGCGCTGCAGAATTTCGTTTGCCTCCTTCAGTGTGATGCCTGCAGGGGCTACCACCAAGTCTTCCCTCTTTGTCATTATCTACGTAGGAGGTGAGATGCGAAGGGCCAGTCATCGACTATGGTCAGTCAACTCTTTTTTTCTTTCCTTCCCAAGTAGCTGGGATTACAGGCAGGCGCCACCACACCCAACTAATTTTTTGTATTTTTAGTAGAGACAGGGTTTCACGATGTGGGCCAGGCTGGTCTTGAACTCCTAACCTCGTGATTCGCCTGCCTCGGCCTCCCAAAGTGCTGAGATTACAGGGGTAAGCCACTGCTCCTGGCCTATGGCCAGTCACCTCTACATGCCCTGCCTAATTCAGAGGTGAAGTTCTATGGACCACCACGTTCATACATTCACATCCAAATCACCCTTCCTCAAGGGATCCCAATAGTTCCTAAGCAGTATGGTATTAAGTGAGGGATGAGTAGAAAGGGCAACATGGCACAGGGAGCAACCTCTTACACTATGGAATAAGGAGGACCACCCAGGAACAATGGCAAGAAAATGAGGGCAGACCTCGAGCACTGCCCCTACCTTAGGGGTTTAAAAAAACAAAGCATGAATACTAGCAAGCATTTGGGCAGTTTGAAAGCCTCTGGTGGAGAAAGGATGCAGAAACCCAATGAAGGAGTCAGAAACTTGGCCTGACCCTTCTCTTTCCCAGAGGGGAGAGGCTATCAGAGATGTCATACAGACAACAGAAACCTCTTGTCTTCAACCTGGGCTGCCAGAGCTTGGATCTACTCTGACAGTGGCACCCACCTCTTCCAATAAACAGTCATGTTCCTCCTCTTTGAGAAAATCAATATCCCTGGAGGAGATGATGCCCACCAATCGGCTCCCCATCCGGCCTGTGTCTGTGATTGGGATACCGCAGAAACCATGCCGGGCCTTGGCCTCAAAAACATCCCGCACACGATCCTTGGGACTGAGGACCACAGGGTCTGTGATGAATCCCTGTTCGTATTTCTGGAAAGGGATGGTGAGAAAGGTATCGCATCTTTGAACTACTTTCATCAGGCTCTTGATCTGAAGCATGGGGTCTCTGCTTAACGCTCCCTTTGGCAATGCCACAAGACCAAATCACACCAACACATCTTAGAGGAGACATGGGTAGGCTGGAGGCACTGTCCACCTGGTCTATTGCTGCTGCTTTAAGAAACAGAATCTCAGGGTCTTCTCAGTAACTGAACCCCATGGTGGGAAGAAAGAATACTAAATTAATAGAATAAACCCCTACTCCCACCCCACCCCACCTCAGTGCAATTCCCAGGAGTGCTTGCTAATGATCTTTGCCCTTCTGACCTTCACTTTCCGAACTTCATTGGCCTGGAATTCAGGTGTACAGTTGTGGTGGATGAAGCCAATACCACCTGTAAGCTACAGGATAAAAAGAGAAATACTAAGTGACAAGAGGCAGGACTGGATGCCTTTGGGGAAAGGCGATGGCATCCTTGCTCCTTCCCCCACACCCCATGGGGCTCACCGCCATTGCTATGGCCATCCCAGCCTCTGTGACTGTGTCCATGGGAGAGGAAACCAGTGGGGTCTTAAGAGTGATTTTCTTGGTCAGAGCAGAAGTCAGGTCCTGAGGAGACAAAGGTCAGCCAGTGTGGGAAAGCATCTCTTACTCCTCAAGGTGTTACTGAGTCCCCCAGAAAAAGGCACTTTTGTATGACCTGCATGCTAACCAGTAACATCCCATAAAATCCACACCCAAGCCCAATCTGGTGAGGTAGCCCAGAGACCAGGTGACAGTAGCACCTTAGCTCACCTTGATGTTCAGGACTCAATTCCTGATCATACTTACCACCTGGTCTGCAGTGAAGTCGATGTACCCAGGGAGAATGAGAAAGTCACTGCGAGGGAAGGGAGTGAATTGGGAGTAAAGCTCTCAGGCATAGGGTAGCATGAGACTCCATCCCGCATATATCAATCAACTCGTAACCCATGTGAGCAGAGAGTGGCACTGACAGAGCCTGTGTGTCACAGACATAGTACAAGGTGGAAGCGGGGACAGGGGACCTTTTATGCCACCGAGCTGTCATCAGTGCTCCTGGCACCCTGGCAATTCCATGTGTCTGGAGCATGGAGTCTCCAGCCTGAAATTCCAAGCACTATTGAGATGTTTCTCCGTATCCCAAGCACCGCTCCCGATGTCTCAAAGTGAGCCCCGGAGGTGGGTGGCCAATTCCCGGAACCTGTCCCCCGCGCCTACGCCCAAGAAGGCTCCACGGAAGCCCCCATATGGCCTTTTCACCCAGCATGCCACCCCTCTCTTCGCCCAGGTGAGCCCCATAGGCCCGCACTTGTAGGTGAGGCCGTCTCCGCAGTTGAAGAGCTGCTGTGCTGTGAGTCCGTCGTCTGGCACGTAGGACGTGCCCCCACTAATCAGGTAGTCGGCCATGGTCAACACAGGACACCGCCGCGTGTCTCCGAGGACCGCGCCGCAGAGACCTCTACCGTCTGGGCCGCGCCAATATAAACCAGCCGACTTCGTCACTGCGCCGCGCACGTTGCTGACGTCAGGTCGTAGTACGCGCGGCCGGAACAGACCCGCTTCGCTGCGGCAGGGGCGGAGCTGCCGCTGAAGAAACAGCGCATGCGTACAGCACACACTGGCCTCCTCACTGAGGAGCTGATTTCAAGTCCCACCCCACTCCCCGCAGGACCCCGGCCAGTTCAATTAACAGGCAAGGCTTTACTTCCACTGTCCCGCCGGGCTCCTCCCCAAAATAAAGAGGCGTTGTTCACTAGCATGTTGAAAAGACGTGCTTGTCATTCTTAATAAACAACTAGAGTAAGAATACATTAAGAGAAACAGAGTGGTATCTTTATATGATACACAAGTGTATGTTACAAGAATTCCATCAGGCACAGGAGCCTCAGGTTTTAAGGCCTCAATGTTAGGCCAAAAAAAAAAAAAAAAAAAGAAAAAAGAAAAAAAAAAAAAAGGCATGGTAAAGTTTTTACTTTAACATCTAAAATGTCACTTGTCATAAAGGAGGGTGTAATAGAAATTGTCTTTAATAAATCATAATTGAAGTTCCCCTCATTTTTCTTCCATTAAGATGCTAAGTTTATGTTTGAGCATGAAGAAAGAAAAGAACATCGTTCCCCTGTGGTCAGCAAAGTCTGTCAGCCCAGTGGAAGTCAGCTGGGGAGATTCCCTTGCAGGGTCCATTCATCATTAATTCCATCTCTCTTGAAGATGGAAAGGGGCCACATTTAACAGTCCAAGCCCTTTCCCCAGGCCCCAGACAAAAAAAGAGTCAGTCAGCAACTTTCTAGGACATATGATCTCAAGGAAACCCAGAGTCACCATCGGCTGAGGAGTCTGCCGCAGCAGGTTTATGAAGATGCAAAGGGGGCAAAGTTTTCTTTTACATTTTAAACAGAAGCAGCCTGAAAGGCTTCATAACTACACCAATAAAAAAAAGAAAAAAGAAAAAATGGAGGCCTCTTCTTTAGTGTGAAAGTCTCTCTGGTTTTTCCTGGCTGCTTTCTCTTGCACTATGGCCAAGGCATCTCAGTGCATAGTGCTTGCATTGGCCACTGCGATGGCCTCCTGAATTTCTCTTATCACCAGGATCCGGGTCAGCATTTGTCCCATCTGCTCTCTGCTGATAGGCTGGACTGAGTACCAGATTGGGCTGTTGGGGGCCACCACCGGCTCAGGTGTCAGGTAAAAGGTGTCATTCCGGCCTTTCACACTCTGGGGGCTGAAGAATATGTGAGTAAAAGTTGGGTACCACCAACACAACTTCAACCCTCCCACCTTGAACCTCCCAGACAGATGCTGTCTGCAAACAGTAAGGTCCCGAGGTATTGTGGCACAGCTACTGAATTCCATGCAGCCACCACACACTACATCCTGGTCCTCCTTTGGGACTACTGCAAATCCCCCAAATGTTGGGTTGCTTCCCCTCTGCCCCTCCTTCCCACATACCACCTGTGATCCATCTCTGAATGCACCAGCCTATGGCTACCATGGACTCATGTGAGTCCATCCTTATCTTACTTGAAGCCAACTTCACTGCTCAAAGGGTCTATCTCCAAGTCTTTGCACATGTTGTGTTTTGTTTTTTGTTTTTGAGGTGGCATCTTGTCTCCAGGCTGGAGTGCAGTGGGGGTGATCTCAGCTCACTGCAACCTCCGCCTCCTTGGTTCAAGTGATTCTCCTGCCTCAGCCTCCTGAGTAGCTGGGACTATAGGCACGTGCCACCAAGCCCAGCTAATTTTTGTATTTTTAGTAGAGATGGGGTTTCGCCATGTTGGCCAGGCTAGTCTTGAACTCCTGACCTCAGGTGATCCACCCACCTTGGCCTCCCAAAGTGCTGGGATTACAGGTGTGAGCTACTGTGCCCAGCCTCATGTTGTGTTTTCTACCCACTAATGATGGCCATTACACTGGGGTCCTTAACTTGGGTTCACTCCCCTCCCCCTAACCGTGCTGTACCTCCATTAAGTACTTGGCATCCTGTATACTCTAACAGTTATTCATCCATCCATTTAAGATTTATTTAAGGATTACTAGTGCCAGGTCAGCACCAGGTGCTGATATTAAAAAATAATGGGCAGCAACAGTATTTCCTACCTCATGGAGCTTACAGATAGGAGGGGACACAGGTAGCAATTAAAGTTACACAAATACAAAATAACAAACAGTGATAAGTGCTACCTAGGAAACAGCCACAGGAAGAGGTGGGGAATGTGGAAATGCTTCCCTGATAAGCTGTGTTTAAGTTGAGAAGAGGCATAATATGATGCCCTTGAGTGAAGAGGAGCTAGTGTGGCTGGGGAACTAAGCTCCACAGATACGAGGTTAGCAAGGGGGAGTGCATGAAAGGAGCTGTCTGCCATAAAAGAATTATTATGTAATGAGAAACCACTGAATGGGCAAAAAGGAGAAAAAGCTGAGAGAAGTCTCACCTAGATTAATGGTGGCAGTGACAAAAGGTCAAGGTCAGGAAGCAGGGCCATGCTCAATATGTGATGAAGGTAGATTCTCTGTACCTTCATATCCTTTTCATGAAAGTTGACTGTAGGGACCTGGTACCCCTTTTTCTATCAGTGCTAGGCACATCACACACATTTGAAAAGCCAGGGCAAGGGTGCTTCTACATTTAGCTTTCTGGAAGTGTTTTTATGTGGTTTGGGACTAGAGAATGCCTCTCCCGTGTGATAAGCTATCACACAAGTGAACATGCACACGCATAAACACACATGCACATGCATAAACACACATGCACACACATGGACGGCCAGTCACAATAAAGCCTCCTCACCATTTGAAGAGGTAGAAATCATAGAGCTTGATGGGACATCTCAATGGATTCTCTGGATTTTCCGTCTGTTCTGCATACATGTCATCTGTAACTATAAAACACACATCCCCACCACCACAGACCTGGCATCAGACTGCCTTACCTCAGACCCAAATCAGGAACCTTAGGCTTTCAGCCAGCCCAACTAGGAAATACAGGGTCTGGGGAGGGAAGGTATGAGGCATGGGCAGTGACTACTAAGGGAAGAGGCAGCTATTCTCTCTGGGGCTTCTCTGCTTCTAGGAGGGAAGTTTGGAATTTTTGGCTGGTGAGAAGGGAGTGGAGAATTTTATCCAGCAAATCTCAACCTTTACACTTATCACCAGCCTCACAGGCACAAGGGCAGGACAAGCAGCACCTGTTTTTACCATCCCTGCCTCCTTTCCCTACCTTTCTGGCCAGTCTGGTGTATTCCAAGGGCCTTCAAGTACCGGATACTCGTGCTTTTATCCTTGGGATTAGAGGGGTTCTTCTTTGTCTGTCGCAAGACCTTGGAGAAGGCCAGCTTCATGTGCTGGTCCACTGTCTTCAATAGGAAGTACCTGGATCACAAGTAAAATGCAAGGCAGAGGGAGGGGTGCCAGGAGGATACCATGACTCATCCTCTGCCTACTGGTGCTTCAGAGAAGCCACCACCCACATTCCCAAGATCTGGGCAGGCTTGTACCCAACCAGTATCCAGTGCAGGAGCTACATCAAGATGGATGGTAGGGGACTGGCAAGGGTGTTTGCCTTACTGGTTACCAAACAAAATGCAGCCAAGTGGGGTTAGGGCTTTCAGTAGCCCAGTTTCTCAAATATATGTCAGAGGAATTCAGAAGGCCTCTTGGATAGTTTCTACACTCTTCACTGGACAGATGCCAGCAGTGGAGCCTCTAGAACACTTACTTGGTATTAAAGAACATGAGGGTGGTCAGCAAGGTGGAGGGGGAGTGAGCCCCAAGCTGCTTGCACTCCCACAGCATCTCCTCAGTCACGTGGCTGGGCAAGACATAGCCTAGGAGGAATAGAGTACTGTTACAACAAGAGGATGGCAGGTGATCTCTCAAAGGCACAATATGGGAGGTGTGAAGCATAAGGACCACATAGGAGTACAAATTTCATCAGGGGACTCTCCCTAAAGTGTGGCAAAAATCATCTGGAAAGCTTGTTAAAACACAGAGAGCTGGGTCCCAACCTGTTTCTGAAGTGGAACCTGATGATAAGTATTTCTAACACCACATTTGAGAACCACAGCCTTACATGATTGTTGTTACCCTCTAATCCAAGGCTAACACAGGGCAAAAAGACTGCCCTCAGAGACAGTGAAGGACAGAAAACTATAAACCAAACTCTGCATATATGCATACTTCTCTGAGAGTGTACAGAGCTTTGCATATTTTCAAAGGTGGTCCAGGACCCAAAGAACTGGCATGCACACCCGTTTGCCTTACCAAGTATTCTCTCGTTTCAACCGTCTCTAAAAAGCAAGGCCAGCCGCCGGGTGCGGTGGCTCACGCCTGTAATCCCAGCACTTTGGGAGGCCGAGGCGGGTGGATCATGAGGTCAGGAGATCAAGACCATCCTGGCTAACACGGTGAAACCCCGTCTCTACTAAAAATACAAAAAATAGCTGGGTGTGGTGGCGGGCTCCTGTAGTCCCAGCTACTCGGGAGGCTGAGACAGGAGAATGGTGTGAACCCTGGAAGCAGAGCTTGCAGTGAGCTGAGATTGCACCACTGCACTCCAGCCTAGGCGACAGAGCCTGACTCCCGTCTCAATTAAAAAAAAAAAAAAAAAAAAAAGCAAGGCTATTGTCATTAATTCTCTAGATAAACAGGAGATTGATACTCTTTGGGGGATTTTTTTAAAAATTATTATTATTTTTTGCTAAGATACAGGGTCTCTTCTACAGTCTTTTAAAAAAAGGAAGGCCAGGCATGGTGGCTCACGCCTGTAATCCCAGAACTTTGGGAGGCTGAGGTGGGAGAACTGCTTGAGCCCAAGAGTTGAAGACCAGCCTGGGCAACATAACGAGACCCCATCTCCACTAAAAATCAAAAAAATTATTCGAGTGTGATGGCACACACCTGTGATCCTAGCTACTAGGGAGGCTGAGGTGGGAGGATTCCTTGGGCCTGGGAGGTCAAGGCTGTAGTTAGCCGTGATCCACCACTGTACTTTAAGCCTGGGTGACAGAATGAGATCCTGTCTCCAAAAAAAAAAAAGAGATGAGGTTTTGCTCTGTCACCCCAGCTAGAGTACAGTGACACAATCATGGCTAACTGCAGCCTTGAGCTCTTGGGCTCAAAGACTCCTCCTGCCAGTTTCCTGAACAGTTAGAAATACAGGCGTGAACCACCACGCCTAGCCAATATGACAGTATTTGAACTATTACAAGATCCCCCCACAGAGCTGGTGTTACTGTAAGACCCTGGTTCATAAGTGAACCCAGAGCTAGGCATGGACAAAGGTCAATAATCTGAACAAGAACCCTGGTCAGCCAGGTCTGCACCAAAGAAAGATAACATTTGACATGACCACCAAGGCCCCTTTCATGTGCTGAAGTCAGTCAGTATGCACATGTTTGTGCACTGAGTGCATAATGAAATAGCAGCAGGCAACAGTATTTTCCTGCAGGGTTTTGGGATTCTCCAAGCAAGCACAGTGTTATGACACTTACTGGAAGCAGAAAAAAGAACATTCTGCCCAATACACTCCTCTTCTGTGTTCTGTGCTCTTGCCAGAACAAAGCTGGCTCTCTAACTAGAGTAGTGCACGTCCATCTCTTCAAGGCAGTTCTGACTCTATTTTTTGTATACTTTTCAGCTATTTTGTGACCCAGTGGCAATGGGAAAAGCTTTTCTGCTCTTAGACGTATCTGAAGCCCCCAAGATCCAGGATGAGCAGAAAACGGCCCTTCTCAGCAAAGAAGGATTCAAGGAATCCTCCCACCTCAGCCTCCCTAGTAGCTGGGATCACAGGTGTGCGCGATCACACTTGACTAATTTTTTTGATTTTTAGTGGAGATGAGGTCTTGCTATGTTGCCCAGGCTAGTCTTCAACTCTTGGGCTCAAGCAATTCTCCCACCTTGGCCTCCCAAAGTTCTGGGATTACAGGCGTGAGCCACCACACCTGGCCTTCTTTTTTTTTTTTTTTTTAAATAACTGTTCTCCTGGGAACAATTATTGCCATACTTTGGCATGTTCCACTTTTCTGGGTTTGCTCTGCCATTTGCTCCCTCTGATGTCACTTCTCTAATTTTATTCTCTTCTCTACAATTTGTAATAAACTTGGCTGGGTGTGGTTATTCATGTCTATAATCTCAGCACATTGGGAGGCCAAGGTAGGAGGACTGCTTGAACCCAGGAGTTCAAGACCAGCCTGGGCAACACAGGGAGACCACGTCAATACAAAAATTAAAAAAAAAAAAAAAAAAAAAAAGCTGAGTGCAACCGCTCGAGCCTGGGTCCCAGCTCGAGCCCAACAGGGCAAGGCAGCAGTGAACTATGATCGCAACATTGTACTTGAGCCTGGGAGACAAAGCAAGACCCTGTAAGAAAAAGTAAAATGGCACGGGCATGGTGGCTCATGGGTGTAACCTTGGGAGGCCAAGGCAGGAGGATCACTGGAACCCAGGAATTTCAGACCAGCCTAGGCAACATGGCAAAACCTCATTTCTATGAAAAAATATAAAAACTAGCCAGGTGTGGTGGTGTGCACCTGTAGTCCCAGCTACTTGGGAAGCTGAGAGGTAGAAGGATTGCTTCAGCCCAGGAGGTAGAGGTTCCAGTGAGGCAAGATTGTGCCACTGCACTCCAGCCTGGGAAACACAGCAAGACCCTGTCTCAAAATAAAACAATAAATCAAAATAAAATAAAACAGACTCTACTGACTCTACATGGAAGTAAGGGGCTATAGATTAAAAAAACCTAGGTAGTAGCCTTATAATTCTGAATCTGAACTATAAGCACCAAAATGATGTATTTTATCTTTAAAAACAATTTCTAGTTCTGCCCACTGAAGTAAGGCACTGAAATACCAGGCCCCAATAAAAGCAACCAGGCTCCAGAACTGAAGGTTTCTACATTAGAACAAGAAATGTCCAAGATGGGACTGAAACATTCTGTTAAGTCAGAAATTAAGAAAGACTATTAGAGTCATGTCGAAAGGACTTAGGGGTCAATTTAAAGAGGCTCCTAATCGCCAATGATGGGACATTTGTACATCAGTAGAGATGACTGCAATCAGCTGAATCTCATTAAATATGTTTAAATCTGTAAGTTCACAATGACTCTTGTAAACAAGAAAACCTTAATTGGACATCACTGAGGGAAGCTGATGAACTAACTCATTTTTGTGAAAACTGGTTAAGCAAAGAAAAAAAGAAAAAAAAAAAAGCCGTTAACTCTGCCTCTTCTATACAATCTATACCATTATGACTCTAAAGAGTTAAACAGGGAAAGTTAGGGCCAGGAAGTGGCTCACGCCTGTAATCCCAGTACTTTGGGAGGCTGAGGTGTGTGGATCGCCTAAGCTCAGGAGTTCGAGACCAGCCTGGGCAACGTGGTAAAACCCCATCTCTACAAAAAATACAAAAATTAGCCAAGCATGGTGGCACATGCCTGTAGCCCCCAGCTACATGGAGGGCTGAGGTGGGAGGACTGCTTGAGCCCAGAAGGTTGAGGCTACAGTGAGCCGTCCGTGTTCCCATCACTGCAATCCAGCCTGGGTGATAAATTGAGATCCTGTCTCTTTAAAAAAAACAACAAAAAAAAAAACGAGGGAAAGTTTTTCATTATATTCCAAGTAATTATTAAGTAATAATAACATTAGAATACTATTCTGTGACCCATAAAGAATCAGTGGATTCAGACATTTGGGCATTGTGATCAAAGAAAGGCCAACTATGAAGTAATCTTGCCAAAAACAAAACAAAACAAAAATCTGGAATCAATCTGTATATTCAATTACCAATCAACTGTAGATACATGGGGAAAAAGAATATGTTAAACTACACCACAGCGAGCAATCAGCAAAAATTAGACTGTGCGACAATTTCAAAGGCTAGTTTCTTTCATGAATATACTGTAAGACAAAAGGGAGAGGGAAATTAAGATGAACAGTAAATATTAAGGCCAAGCAAGGTGGCTCACATCTGTAACCCTAGTACTTTGGGAGGCTGAGGCAGGCAGATTGCCTGAGCTCAGGAGTTCGCGACCAGCATGGCCAACATGGTGAAACCCCGTATCAACTAAAAATACAAAAATTAGCTAGCTGTGGTGGCAGGCACCTGTAGTCCCGGCTACTCGGGAGGCTGAGGCAGGAGAATCACTTGAATCCAGGAGGGAGGTTACAGTGAGCCGAGATTGCACCACTGCACTCCAACCTGGGCGACAGAGAAGACTCCATCTCAAGAAAAAAAGAAAAAGGCCAGGTATGGTGGCTGACCCCTCTAATCCCAACACTTTGGGAGGACAAGGCGGATGGATCACAAGGTCAGCAGTTCGATACCAGCCTAACCTGGTGAAACCCTGTCTCCACTAAAAATATAAAAATTAGCTGGGTGTGGTGGTGCGCGCCTGTAATCCCAGCTACTCAGGAGGCTGAGGCAGGAGAATCGCTTGAACTTGGAAGGCAGAGGTTGCAGTGAGCCGAGATCAAGCCTCTGTCTCAAGAAAAAAAAAAAGCCAAATTCAATATGTAGACTTAATTTTGACCTTCATTCAGATAAATCAAAATAATGAAATGTGTAAGACTATTAAACATTTTAATAAAGGGTAGATTTTTTTTGGTTTTTTTTTAAGAGGGAGTCTTGCTGTCACCCAGGCTGGAGTGCAGGGGCACCATCTCGGCTCACTGCAAGCTCTGCCTCCCGTGTTCACGCCATTCTCCTGCCTCAGCCTCCTAAGTAGCTGGGACTACAGGCACTCGCTACCACACCCAGCTAATTTTTTGTATTTTTAGTAGAGATGGGGCTTCACCGTGTTAGCCAGGACCGTCTCGATCTCCTGACCTCATGATCCGCCCGCCTCAGCCTCCCAAAGTGCTGGGATTACAAGCATGAGCCACTGCACCCGGCCTAACAAAGGGTAGATTTTAATTACATTATGGATTTACCTTTTTTTGTTGTTTATTTATTTTTGAGACTGAGTCTTGCACTGTCACCTGGGCTGGAGTGCAATGGTGCGATCTCGGCTCACTGCAACCCCTGCCTCTCCTGTGTTCAAGTGATTCTACTGCCTCAGCCTCCCGAGTAGCTGGAATTACAGGCTCCCACCACCACATCCAGCTAATTTTTGCATTTTTTTTAGTAGAGATAGGGTTTCACCATAATTGGCCAGGCTGGTCTCGAACTCCTGACCTCGTGGTCCACCCGCCTTGGCCTCCCAAAGTGCTGGGAACTCAGGCGTGAGCCACCGTGCCCAGTCATTTTTTAAAATTATTTTTTAAAGTATGAGCCAGGCTCCGTAGCCCACGTCTGTAATCCCAGCAATTTGAGATGCCGAGGCGGGTGGATCACCTGAGGTCAGGAGTTCAAGACCAGCCTGGGCAACATGGTGAAACCTTGTCTCTACTAAACTACAAAAAATTAGCCGGGTGTGGCAGTGTGCGCCTGTAGTCCCAGCTACTTGGGAGGCTGAGGCAGGAGAATTGCTTGAACCCAGGAGCCGGAGGTTGCAGTGAGCCAAGATCATGTCACTGCACTCCAGGCTGGACGACAAAGTGAGTGAGACTCTATCTCAAAACAAATAAATACATAAATAAAAAGTAAATATTAAAAGACACAACCAGGCCAGAAGCGGTGGCTCACGCCTGTAATCCCAGCACTTTGGGAGGCTGAGGCGGGCAGATCACCTGAGGTCAGGAGTTCAAGACCAGCCTGGCCAACATGGTGAAATTAAACTCCATCTCTACTAAAAATACAAAAATTAGCCAGGTGTTGTGGTACATGCCTGTAATCCCAGGTACTTGGGAGGCTGAGGCAGGCGAACCACTTGAACCCAGGAGACAGAGGTTGTAGTGAGCCGAGGTCCTGTCATTGCACTCCAGCCTAGGCGAATGAGAATCTGTCTCAAATAAACAAACAAGTAAATAAATAAGTAAGTAAGTATGATAGGTTGGGTCCCGTGGCTCATGCCTGAAATCCCAGCACTTTGGGAGGCCGAGGTGGGCCAATCACTTGAGGCCAGAAGTTCGAGACCAGCCTGGCCAGGTGCCTGTAATCCCAGCTATTCGGAGGCTTCAGGCAAAAAAAAGTATGGATAAAGTATCTGGAATTTACTTCCAGTACAGGAGAGGGGAAACAGGTGGTGGTATACATAAAGGTTAAAATGGAAAAAATAAACTTAAAAACAAACAAAAAGTAATTAAACAGCAACAGGCCAGGCTCAGTGGCTCATGCCTGTAATCCCAGCACTTTGGGAGGCTGATGCAGGTGGATCACTTTAGGTCAGGAGTTTGAGACCAGCCTGGTCAACATGGTGAAACCCCCGTCTCTACTAAAAATATAAAAAGTAGATGGGCTTGGTGGCACACGCCTGTAATTCCAGCTACTTGGGAGGCTGAGGCACGAGAATCACTTGAACCTGAGGCAGAGGTAGTGAGCCGAGATGGTGCCACTGCACTCCAGCCTGGGCGACAGAGTGAGACTCCGTCTCAAAAACAAAAAAACAGCAACAAAAAAAGATTTGCCATGGAAAATGGGTACATGGGGGAATTCATTAATCTATTCTGTTTATTTTATTTATCCATAGTAACAGACTAAAAAGTGAACTCTGCATATCCATACTTAGCTTGAAAACTTCTAAATTATGTAGAGTGATGTAGTCACTCATGTCTCTGTTCCAACAATAGCCCTCCCTTGTAATAGTCTTAACCCTTTCCATTCCTTTGTGTTCTGTTCTCCAAAGTACTTAAGTTGCTAGGTGCAGTAGCTCATGCCCATAATCCCAGCTCTTAGGGAGGCAGAGGTGGGAGGATAGCTGGAGCCCAGGAGTTGGAGACCTGCCTGGGCAATATAGTGAGACCTCGCTCTCCACAAAAAACAAGGGGGAAAAAAAAAAAAAAAGACAAAGTACTGGAGTTAACTTACTTATTTATACACTGTCTCACCTTACTGTAGTGCAAGCTCCATTTTCTTCACTGCTGTATTAATCATATTCTCTGGCACCTGGAATACTGCCTTGCACATAGTAGGCACTCAAAAAATTTGTCTAACCAGTAAGTTTCTTTTTTAAGGGTTAAGCAGCACACATTTTAATAAATGGCAGAACAGGGATTAAAACTCGGATATTTGCATGAAGACAAGTTTTAAACTTCTTTGCATGCCAAGGAATGCAACTGCTGCATCATAAGGCCAACAATGTTTACTTTTGTAAGAAACTGCCAAATTGTCTTCCAAAGTGGTTGTGTCATTTTGCATTTCCACAAGCAATAAATGACGTTACTCCCTATCCATGTCAGCATTTGGTGCTGTTGGTGTTTTGAATTTTAGCCATTCTAATAAATGTACAGTAGTATTTCATTACTTCAATTTGCAACTCTCTGATGACACCTGACGAGAGCATCTTTTTTTTTCTTTTTGAGACAGAGTCTCATTCTGTTGCCCAGGCTGGAGTGCAGTGGCACAGGATATCGGCTCACTGCAACCTCTGCCTCCTGGGTTCAAGTGATTATCTTGCCTCAGCCTCCCAAGTAGCTGGGATTACGGGCGCGTGCCACCACACCCGGCTAATTTTTCTATTTTTCTAAGTAGAGATGGGGTTTCCCCATATTGGTCAGGCTGGTCTTGAACTCCTGACCTCAAGTGATGCACCTGCATTTGGCCTCCCAAAGTGCTAGGATTACAGGTGTGAGCCACCACACCCAGCCCATATTTTCATATACTCATGTGCCATCAATATATTTTTTTTGGTGAGGTATCTGGTCAGATACTTAATATGTGTTTGTGTGTAGTTTTTTATTTTTTGGTAGAGATAGGATGTCACCATGTTGCCCAGGCTGGTCTTGAATTCCTGGGCTCAAGCAATCCTCTTACCACGGCCTCCCGAAGTGCTGGTATTACAGGTGTGAGCCAGGCCCAGACTAGACGTTTATTATGAATGAGATGGGGGTCTCACTTTGTTGACCAGGCTGGTCCCAAACTCCTGGACTCAAGTGATCCTCCCACCTTGGTCTCCCAAAGTGCTAGGATTATGGGTGTGAGCCACTACACCCAGCTGCTAGTCTTTTTTTTTTTTTTTTTCTGAGACGGAGTCTCACTCTGTCACCTAGGCTGGAGTGGAGTGGCATGGTCTCACCTCATTGCAACCTCTGCCTGCCTGGTTCAAGCGATTCTCCTGCCTCAGCCTCCCGAGTAGCTGGGACTATAGGCACATGCCACCACGTCTAGCTAATTTTTTGTATTTAGTAGAGACAGGGTTTCACAGTGTTAGCCAGGATAGTCTCAATCTCCTGATCTCATGATCCACCCGCCTCAGCCTCCCAAAGTTCTGGGATTACAGGTGTGAACCACCGCGCCCGGCCAATTTTTTGTATTTTTAGTAGAGAAGATGTTTTATGTGTTGGCCAGGCTGATGTCGGATTCCTGGTCTCAAGTCATCCACCTGACTCGGTCTCCCAAAATGCTGGGATTACAGGCATGAGCCACTGCACCCAAGGAGGGGCGGACCCTTGCTCTGTCGACAGGATGGAGTGCAGTGGCGCGCTCCTGGCTCACTGCAACATCTGCCTTCCTGGTTCAAGCGATTTCCCTGCCTCAGCCTCCTGAGTAGCTGGGGCTACAGCTGCACACCACCACACCTGGCTAATTTTTTGTATTTTAGTAGGGGGGGGGTTTCACCATGTTGGCCAGGCTGGTCTCGATCTCTTGACCTTGTGATCCGCCCACCTCGGCCTCCCAAAGTGGTGGGATTACAGGCATGAGCCACCGTGTCCAGCTAGACTGTTATTTTTTCAAAGTTGCGGTCTTGCTCTGTCACCCAGGCCAGAGTGCAGTGGCATGATCATAGCTTACTGCACCTTTGAACTCCCGAGTTCAAGCGATCCTCCTGCCTCAGCATCTACGGTAGCTAGGACGACAAGCATGCACCACCACACCCAGCTAATTTTTTTTTTTTTTCTCTTTTGAGACGGAGTCTCACTCTGTCGCCCAGGCTGGAGTGCAGTGGCGCGATCTCAGCTCACTGCAAGCTCCGCCTCCCGGGTTCACACCATTCTCCTGCCTCAGCCTCCCAAGTAGCTGGGACTACAGGCGCCCGCCACCACATCCAGCTGGTTTTTTGTAGTTTTTAGTAGAGACGGGGTTTTGTTTTGTTTTTTTTGAGACGGAGTCTCGCTCTGTCGCCCAGGCTGGAGTGCACTGGCTGGATCTCGGCTCACTGCAAGCTCCGCCTCCCGGGGTTCACGCCATTCTCCTGCCTCAGCCTCCCAAGTAGCTGGGACCACAGGCGCCCGCCACCTCGCCCGGCTAGTTTTTTGTATTTTTTAGTAGAGACAGGGTTTCACCGTGTTAGCCAGGATGGTCTCGATCTCCTGACCTCGTGATCCGCCCGTCTCGGCCTCCCAAAGTGCTGGGATTACAGGCTTGAGCCACCGCGCCTGGCCAGAGACGGGGTTTCACCATGTTAGCCAGGATGGTCTCGATCTCCTGACCTCGTGATCCGCCCATCTCGGCCTCCCAAAGTGCTGGGATTACAGGCTTGAGCCACTGCACCCAGCCACCCAGCTAATTTTTTGTAGTTTTAGTAAACACAGGGTTTCACCATGTTGGCCAGGCTGGTGTCATCACCAGTCATCACTTGAGAACTCCTGATCTCAAGTGATTCACCCTCCTCGACCTCCCAAAGTGCTGGGATTACAGGCATGAGCCACTGCGCAGAGCCTGCACCAGCACCAGCACCATTTGTTGAAAAGATTATTCTCTCTGCTTTCTCCATTGAATTTCCCTTCTCCTTTGTCAATGACAAACTTACTATATTTGTGTGTCTCTATTTCCAGGTTTTCTATTCTGTAACATTGATCTGTCTATTCCTTTGCCAAAAACCTGTACACAAATGTTTAAGCAGCTTTATTCATAATTGCTAAAACTTGGAAGCAACCAAGATAAGATGTCCTTCAATAGGTGAATGAGTAAACAAACTGTGGTACATCCATACAATGGAGTATTATTCAGTGAGAAAAAGAAACAATCTATCAAGCCACAAAAAGACACACAGGAATCTTTTTTTTTTTTGAGACAGAGTCTTGGAGTCTCGCTCTATCACCCAGGCTGGAGTGCAGTGGTGTGATCTCAGCTCACTGCAAACTCCGCCTCCCGGGTTCACGCCATTCTCCTGCCTCAGCCTCCCAAGCAGCTGGGACTACAGGCACCCACCACCACGCCTGGCTAATTTGTTGTAGTTTTTAGTAGAGACAGGGTTTCACCATGTTAGCCAGGGTGGTCTCCATCTCCCGACCTCATGCTCCACCTGCCTTGGCCTCCCAAAGTGCTGGGACTACAGGCATGAGCCACCGTGCCCAGCCAAAGACACACAGGAATCTTAAAGGCATATTGGAAAGTGAAAGGAGTAAATCTGAAAAGGCCACATGCCGAATTATTCCAAATGTACGATATTCTAGAAAAGGAAAACTATGAAAATAGTAAAAACATCAGTGGTTCCCAGTGTATCTGGGGGAGGGAGGGATAAACAGGTGAGAAGGTTTTTGTTTTTTATTTTTGAGACGGAGTCTTCCTCTATCACCAGGCTGGAGTGCAGTGGCACAATCTTGGCTCACCATAACCTCCGAATCCCTGGTTCAAGCAATTCTCCTATCTCAGCCTCCCGTGTAGCTGGGATTACAGGCGCCTGCCAACACACCCAGCTAATTTTTGTATTTTTAATAGAGATAGTGTTTCACCGTGTTGGCCAGGCTGGTTTTGAACTCCCAATGTTCAGTGATCAGTCCATCTCTGCCTCCCAAAGTGCTGGGATTACAGGCGTGAGCCACCATGTCCAGCCCAGAAGAGGTATTTTTTAGGGCAGTGAAACATTCTATAAGACATCATGATGGTGATACATGTCATCATACATTTATCAAAACTCGGAATGTACAGCAGATACAGAATGTAAACCAGAATGTACAACACAATAATATAGTTCATAGCACTATGAACTATAGTTAACAATAATGTATCAATATTGGTTTATCAATTGTAACAAATGTACCACACTAATGCAACATGTTACTGATAGGAGAAACTGCGTGTGAGGGTATACACTTAAGGAGTTATATGGAAATTCTCTATACTTATTGCTAAATTTTTCTGGAAACCTAAAAGTACTCTAAAAAACAAAGTCTAGGCCAGGCACGGTGGCTCGCGCCTGTAATCCCAGCACTTTGGGAGGCCAAGGCGGGTGGATCACAAGGTCAGGAGATCGAGACCATCCTGGCTAACACGGTGAAACTCCATCTCTACTAAAAATAAATTTAAAAAATTAGCCTGGCGTGGTGGCAGGCGCCTGTAGTCCCAGCTACTCGGGAGGCTGAGGCAGGAGAATGGCGTGAACTCAGGTGGTGGAGCTTGCTGTGAGCCAAGATTGCGCCACTGCACTCCAGCCTAGATGACAGAGCAAGACTCCATCTCAAAAAAAAAAAAGTCTATTAGTTGACGGTGGTGGCTCATGCCTGTAATTCCAGCACTTGGGAGAGGCCGACGTGGGCGGATCACCTGAGGTCAAGAGTTCGAGACCACCCTGACCAATATGATGAAACCCCGTCTCTACTAAAAATACAAAAATTAGCCGGGTGTGGTGGTATGCCCCTGTAATCCCAGCTACTTGGGAGGCTGGGATAGGAGAATCACTTGAACCCGGGAGGCGGATGCTGCAGTAAGCCAAGATCGCACCATTGCACTCCAGCCTGGGCAACAAGAGCGAAACTCCGTCTCAAAACAAAAAAGTCTATTAAAAACAAAAATAGACCAGGCACAGTGGCTCACGCCTGTAATCCCAGCACTTTGGGAGGCCGAGGCGGGCAGATCACAAAGTCAGGAGTTTGAGACCAGCCTGGCCAACATGGCAAAACCCTGCCTCTACTAAAAATACAAAAATTAGCTGGGCATGATGGCACATGCCTGTAATCCCAGCTACTCGGGAGGCTGAGGTAGGAGAACTGCCTGAACTGGGACCCAGGAGGCGGAGGCTGCAGTGCGCCAAGATCATGGCACTGCACTCCATCCTGGGCTACAGAGCAAGACTGTATCAGACAAAACAAAACAAAACAAAACAAAAATACCTGAGCATGGTAGCGCATGCCTATAGCTCCAGCTACTCAGGAGGCTAAGGCAGGAGGATCGCTTGAGCTCAGGAGTTTGAGGTCCATCTCAGCAACATACCAAGACCATGTTTTTTTTAAGAACAAACAAAGAAAAGCACTGAATAACCTATGCTTTTGTTCCAACAGAATATGCTGTCCAGAAGACTGCCTGTGAGTAAAGCAAAAATTATGCTCTACAGATAAAACTGTCCACAATTCTTAATTGTTATTCTAACTTTAATCAATACATTTTAATAGAAAAAAAAAAGATAGTAACTATCCCACTAGTTCTGCTTGTTCCTGTGTCCTTCCCACACTGGGACCAGCAAGGTTCTCTGGTGAGCAGTGCCTCTTCCCTATCAGGGCAAGTAGCACAGTGGCCAATGCTGCTGCAGTCTGGGATTTATATCCCCCTCACTCACATGCTTTTCACAGCCAACCACAGAAGCTGTTGATCTTTCTTAAATCCAGGTGGGAAAGATATCCAAGGACAAGGGAGACTCTTACCAAGTGGAGTGACCCGGGGCTGAACATCCTTCAGAACTTCATGTAGCCACTCCGTGAACCGAACATAATAAAGATCGGAGAAAATGTCATCTACCCTTCCATTTTCAAAAAGATACTAAAAGAAAAACAATTAATAGAAGTTATTGGTAGTCTCCTGAACAAGGCTTTCAGGGGAAATAAATATATTTTTCTACCAGTACTACTATCCTTCCCTACCCATTCACACCTCAACAAACTAAGGCACCAGCATGTGACACTTCCATAGTACGCTTAAGCTCATGTGACTGATTCTCATGACATTCTTGAGAGTTCGGTAAATAAGGCAGATGTTGTGAATGGTATTTCACCCAAGAAAGGCATTGTTTTGTGTTAGCAAAAATCATGAATAGGCTCTAGGGTCAGTCTTCCATTAGATATTGTGTAAGTTAAATAACATGTGCAAGTCTTTTAATTTCTGGGGTTCAGTTTCCTTGCCTGTAAATGGAGATGATGGTATCTGCCTTCCAGGACTGGGGAGAGCACAGAATGAAAGCATGTAAAGCAATTCACACAGTACTTAGGTTAGGACCACCGAGAGAGGAAAAAACTAGGAGGCAGACATGTCTCAAGACTAGGCCAACAGAATGAGTCCCAACCAGTAAGCCCTACTCTACTATACTGTGATTTCTCCTCAAAAGCCTTCAAGCACTAAAATATCCACCTCTGCTCCCTTGAACTGCCAGTCTGCAAATTTCCGTTATGCTTCACCACAGATGTCCTGAAAACGTAACTATATTGGTATATTATTCTAGCTAGACTCCTTCAAATAAGTATTTAGTGTTAATGCAGGGAACAATGAGAAGGAAAGTTCTATGCTGGCACAAGACTTTGTTTTGAATAAATTACTTTCATGAAAATCAGGTTTACTTTAACAAAAAGAAAAGTGTTACATAAATGCTCTGTGAATTACACACAAAAAAAGGTCAAGGTAATTACCAATAATATAACAGAAGTTTCTCTAGGTAGTAGGATGATGAATAATGTTTGTTTTCCTATTTTATTATTAATTTTATGCATTTATTTTTTAAGAGGCAAGGTCTTGCTTTGCAGCCCAGACTGAATGAAGTGCAATGGCACAATCATAGCTGACTGTAGCCTCGAACTGCTGAGCTCAAGCAATTCTCCTGCCTCAGCCTCCCAAACAGCTGGGACTACAGGTGTGCACCACCACACCCGGCTAATTTTTTTCTTTTCATTTTTGAGACAGGGTCTCACTCTGTCACCCAGGCTGGAGTGTAGTGGCATAATCATGACTCACTACAGCCCCAACCTCTGGGGCTTAAGCAATCCTCCCACCTCAGCCTCCCAAGCAGCTGGGACTACAGGCACGCACTACCATACCCAGCTAATTTTTTGTAGAGATGGGGTTTCACTATGTTGCCTAGGCTGGTCTCAAACTCCTGCGGCTCAAGCGATCCTCCTGCCTGAGCCTCCCAAAGTTCTGGGATTACAGGTGTGAGACATCTCGCTTGGCTCTTATTTTTTTTCTTTTTTTTTTTGAGACGGAGTCTCGCTCTGTTGCCCAGGCTGGAGTGCAGTAGCCGGATCTCAGCTCACTGCAAGCTCCACCTCCTGGGTTTATGCCATTCTCCTGCCTCAGCCTCCCGAGTAGCTGGGACTACAGGCGCTCGCCACCTCGCCCGGCTAGATTTTTGTATTTTTTAGTAGAGACGGGGTTTCACCGTGTTTGCCAGGATGGTCTCGAACTCCTGACCTCGTGATCCGCCCATCTCGGCCTCCCAAGGTGCTGGGATTACAGGCTTGAGCCACCATGCCCGACCTCTTTTTTTTTTTTTTTAAATTTTTGAGGCAGAGTCTCGCTCTGTCACCCAGGCTGGAGTGCAATGCTGTGATCTCAGCTCACTGCAACCTCTATCTCCCGGGTTCAAGCGATTATCATGCCTCAGCCTCCCAAGTAGCAGGGATTATAGGCGTACACCACCACACCTGGCGAATTTTTGTATTTTTAGTGGATAGGGGTTTCACCATGTTGGCCGGGCTGGTCATCTTCAACTCCTGACCTCAAGTGATCCACCTGCCTCGGCTTCCCAAAGTGCTGGGATTACAGGCGTGAGCCACCAGCGCCCGGCCCCGGCTCTTATTTTCTAAAGTGAACATGTAGGTTTTTAAAACTTAAAAAAATGTGCATTTTAAAACTCATTATATACCTGAAAGAGAACTTCCTTATTTTAACTTCTTGTTTGTCATTTTATTAACTAAACTAGCAAACATCCAACAGGAACACAGCTCAAACATGTTCTCATGAAGATCTGTTTCCTACCTTTTGAATACACAGGAAAATATAGTAGAGCACATCTGGGTCATAGGGTTCACCTTCTCCATTTCGAGCTTCCCGTGTCATTAGACAGAGCCCATAATTCAACTCTGCCACAGCAGAGGAGATGAGATCTTCCTGGAATCGCAGCAGTTGGCGCCCTGCAACGAAAGCCCCAAAGATGAATGGAGGTCCTGGCAACCCAGGACGAATAGAGGTCCTGGGGGTCCATATCTGGAAGGCTCAGAACACATACTGCCCATGAGGGTGCTGGGACAGAAATGGTCACTTGTATCTACTGTAATGTTTCACGCCTGTAATGTCAGAACTGGCCTATCATGTGAGTATATGAGCCTAATGCCAAGAAAGAAGGGCTTGAGTGAGTGCCTACTACCTGGTTCCCATTTCCTCCCAGAAGCCACTGTGTTCAGGTCTGGTAGGGTCAACTCCTGAAACCCGTATGTCTAAAAATGCCTGGTTTTGCGCAAACTCCACACATCCTGCTTATTATGTACACAGGGTCAGTACTGCTTGTTGCTAGGACTGAATTCAACATACTATTACAGATGTTGCTCTCTTTTCCCCCAGATAGGGGATACCACTTTTCTGCCATTTTGTCCTCCTGTTACTTCAGTACCACTGCATTTTAGACAGAGCCCACTCTTCTTCCCAGACACTCACTCCCAATGGGTGCCAATCTGTTCTGAGCATCCTTCTCTAATTCAGCATTCTTGGTCTGGGCCCAGTTTTTCCATACTTCAAGCCCTTCTTCTGGCTTCAAAGAATTTGGAAGCAGAAGTTCTGGGGAAGGCTGTGGCTGTGACTGTGGTTCAACTTCAGCAACCTGGACAGTTTGAGCCTATAGGAAAGAAACCATGAAAATGTGTCAATAGTGTTTTATATTAGATCCTTCAGCAAAATTGCCAGAAAATTGTTAAGTGTAGTTCATTTATTTAAGAAAATATTTCTCTACTCCTTGCTGTCCTACTTTTAAGAAGCTTTGCAGTTCTACCTCCTGCCCCAGGGACAGCAAAAGCAGCACTGCAACTGGGCTAGTGCAGTGATTCTCAGCTTTGGCTGCACTTTTAAATGTTTTTTTTTTTTAGACGGAGTTTCGCTCTAGTCACTCAGGCTGGAGTGCAATGGCGCAATCTCGGCTCACTGCAATGTCCGCCTTCCGGGTTCAAGTGATTCTCCTGCCTCAGCCTCCCGAGTACCTGGGATTACAGGCATGCACCACCACGGCCAGCTAATTTTATAATTTTAGTCGAGACAGGGTTTCATCATGTTGGTCAGGCTGGTCTTGAACTCCCGTCCTCAGGTGATCTGCCCGCCTCGGCCTCCCAAAGTGCTGAGATTACAGGCGTGAACCACCGTGCCCGGTCAAATCTTTTATTTAAAAACACTAATAGCCAGACTTACTCCAGAATCTCTCTGAGGGGGAGCAAAGTATCAATCGTATAAAAACTCCTCAAGTAGATTGCGCCACTGCACTCCAGCCTGGTGACAGAGCGAGACTCTGTCTCGGAAAAATAAAAAACAAAACAAAACAAAACAAAAGAACTCCTCGAGTAAAAAAGTAATTCTAATGTTTGGTCACCGCTGAGAACTACTGGCTCAAAGCACTGCTTCCACAGTCTTTTTCTTTTTTTTTTTTTTTTTTTTTTTTTTTGAGATCTTCACTCTGGCCGCCCAGGCTGGGGGTCTGGCTCAGCCTCCCATCTCGGCTCACTGCAAGCTCCGCCTCCCGGGTTCGCGCCATTCTCCTGCCTCAGCCTCCCGAGTAGCTGGGACTACAGGCGCCCGCCACCGCGCCCGGCTAATTTTTTGTATTTTAGTAGAGACGGGGTTTCACCGTGTTAGCCAGGATGGTCTCGATCTTCTTTTTTTTTTTTGAGATGGAGTCTCGCTCCTGTAGTATAGGCTTGAGTGCAGTGGCACAATCTCAGCTCACTGTAACTTCCACCTCCCGGGTTCAAGCAATTCTCCTTCTTCAGCCTCCCGAGTAGCCGGGATTATAGGTGTGTGCCACCACACCTGGCTAATTTTTTTATTTTTAGTAGAGACGGAGTTTCTCCATGTTGGCCAGGCTGGTCTCGAACTCCTGACCTCAGGTGATCCACCTGCCTCAGCCTCCCAAAGTGCTAGGATTACAGGCGTGAGCCACTGCACCCGGCCCCCACAATCTTTAATGTGCAAACAAATCACTTGGGGATTATATCAAAATGTATATTGTGATTGAAAAGGGTGGGATCTGAGACTCAGCATTTCTTTTTTTTTTTTTTTTTGGCAGGGACAGAGTTTCGCTCTTGTTCTTTGGATGCTGGAGTGCAATGGCAGGATCTCGGCTCACCTCGACCTCTGTCTCCCAGGTTCAAGCGATTCTCCTGCCTCAGCCTCCCAACTAGCTAGAATTACAGGCATGTGCCACCACTCCTGGCTAATTTTGTATTTTTAGTAGAGATGGGGTTTCTCCAAGTTGGTCAGGCTGGTCTTGACTCCCAACTTTGCAATTTCCTACTTTTTGAAATTCTTTTTTTGAGCAAAGTCTTGCTCTGTCACCCAGACTAGAGAGCAGTGGCATGATCTTGGCTCACCACAACCTCGGCCTCCCAGGTTCAAGGCATTCTCCTGCCTCAGCCTCCCGAGTAGCTGGGATTATAGGTGTCTGCCATCATGCCTGGCTAATTTTTGTATTTTTAGTAGAGACGGGGTTTCACCATGTTGACCAAGCTGGTCTCAAACTCCTGACCTCAGGTGATCCGTCTGCCTTGGCCTCCCGAAATGTTAGGCTTACAGGCATGAGCCACCATGCCTGGGGAGATTCTAAAGAGATCCTTACACCCTAAAAAAATAAAATTCCAAGATTTTCCATTTTTTTAGTTTGGATTCTGATTTTGAAGGGCAAGAACTGAGTCACCACATGTTCAAAGAATGTGCTTGAGCTGGGTGAGGTGGCTCACACCTGTAATCCCAGCACTCTGGGAGGCCGAGGCAGGCAGATCACTTCAGGTCAGGAGTTGGAGACCAGCCTGGCCAACATGGTAAAACCCTGTCTCTACCAAAAATATAAAAAATTAGCCACCAGGTGAGGTAGCATGCGCCTGTAATCCCACCTACTTGGGAGGCTGAGGCAGGAGAATTGCTTGAACCTGAAAGGCAGAGGTTGCAGTGAGCCAAGATGGTGCCACTGCACTCCAGCCTGGGTCACAGAGCCAGACTCTTGTCTCAAAAAAAAAAAAAAGCCGGGCGCAGTGGCTCAAGCCTGTAATCCCAGCACTTTGGGAGGCCGAGGCGGGTGGATCACGAGGTCAGGAGATCGAGACCATCCTGGCTAACATGGTGAAACCCCGTCTCTACTAAAAATACAAAAAACTAGCCGGGCGTGGTGGCGGGCGCCTGTAGTCCCAGCTACTCGGAGGCTGAGGCAGGAGAATGGCGTGAACCTGAGAGGCGGAGCTTGCAGTGAGCCGAGATCGCGCCACTGCACTCCAGCCTGGGTGACACAGCGCAAGACTCTGTCTCAAAAAAAAAAAAAAAAAAAAAAAAAAAAAGAATGTGCTTGGATTCTCAAAGGTGCAATAAAACAGTAAGAAATCAATTCAAATCACCCAAAGCCCTAGTTTCGCTCACTCACTAATTCAAAAAACGTGTGCACAGCTTTGCATCAGGCCCAGAATACTGACATGTATTAAATTACAGTCTAGGGCAAAGAGCTGCTTCAATCTGCAGTGTTGTGAAGAAAATTATTGGCATCAGTTTTTCTCCTTAACTGCACTGGCTAATCCAATGATCACCACACACACAAAAAAAATTACTCAAACCATTTCTTTGAAACAGTTCCATGAACTGCCAACCATCATGCCCCTCTAAGACATCTAGCACAGACCAGGAGGGCAGCTGAGCTCAGGGCCAGAGGACCCAATAGCACCAGAAGCCTCTCAGTGAGCCACACAGATGTCCCCTCCTCCCCGCCACCCACAGGCCCAAGCCTCCCTTTACCTAGTCAATAAGTACTTTCTTAGCTCAGGAAGCAACCCATCTTTCCCCTACTCTGTTTTATTAAAAAGTTTGTCATGAATTACTGTCTTGCTCAAAGCCAAGTCTATAGCTGGGCCCAGACATTCTTGCCCTTTCTTCTACTTTTAACCTGAGGACTCATTCTCTGATTTCCATAGACCTTTGATCTGGATGCTGTATTCAGGGCTCCAATCACTATTCTGTCTACCCCAGAAATGAGCAATCTCTTCTTGGTGGCCTGTAGTAGCTGCTGCCACCACTACCAGCACTACCACCCTCCCTGTACTCCCCACTCGCATACACCTGAAATGAAAGGGTCAAATGCGATGGATGCTTTGGCCCTAACCTACCGGACCTTTCTGGCACATAAAAAAAATGTCACTTACAACATTGTCCTTTGCATTCTGCTTGGCTTCCTGTCACTCTCCTGGACCTCCCTCAGCCATCTGGCAGCTCTTTCTGTGTATGCTTTAGGTTTATCTCTGCCAGGCCCTTACGTGTTTGTTAACTATGGGACTACTCTATAGACCCACTTTCTAATTTCAACCACATGTTCTCCCTGGTGAGTCTCACCCACTTTTCCAGTTTGGATATCCGTATTTGTCAAAGTGACCGCTATGTACCTCCAAGCTAGAACCCTTACCGCCCCTACCCCCTGCTTAATATGCCCAGTGGGTACTATATATCTCCAACTGAACATCTCATAGCCACCTCCAACTAACATCTACAAAGTATTCATTATCTTCCCTGCCCAGATCTATTCTCCTGAGTTACCTCCCTCCCTCGTTCAATGGCAACACCATTTACCCAAACTGGAAATCCAGGAGTCTAGCTGAACAAGTAGGCAGTGGCCAGAGCATGGGAGGCAGTGCTTCTGTAGCAGGCCCCCTTTACTGTGTGCTTCCAACCACTAAATGTCATTTAACATTCCCAAGCATCTTCCAAAAATTCTTCCAAACGTGTCCAAATGTCTATTAGTGGATGGAGGAGGCAATAATGCAACCCAGCTTGAAAGTTACTCATACAGAGTATTGTACAATGTAGTGTAAATTTGTTCCTACACATAATGGGAGCCCTTGGAGAGTTTTAAGCTAGGAAGTGACATGATCTTACATTTTATGATTATTCTCATTGTTCTATGAAGAATAAATTGAAGAACAAGAATGGAAGCAAGTACTGGTGGCCTAGACTATAGTGGTGGCAGTGGAGATGATATAAGAGATTTTGAGAGGTGTGATGGTAGAAGCAACATGGCTTTTTTTTTTTTTTGAGACGGAGTCTCACTCTGTCGCCCAGGCTGGAGCGCAGTGGCCGGATCTCAGCTCACTGCAAGCTCCGCCTCCTGGGTTCACTCCATTCTCCTGCCTTAGCCTCCCGAGTAGCTGGGACTACAGGCGCCTGCCACCTCGCCTGGCTAGTTTTTTGTATTTTTTAGTAGAGACGGGGTTTCACCGTGTGTTAGCCAGGATGGTCTCGATCTCCTGACCTCGTGATCCGCCCGTCTCGGCCTCCCAAAGTGCTGGGATTACAGGCTTGAGCCACCGCGCCCAGCCAATGGCTTGTTAATGAACTGGCTGTGAGGAGCAAGGAGGCAGACACAAAGATGACTCCAAACCAGAAACAACTGGGTGGAGAGCAGCATCACTTTTTGAGACAGGGAAGTTTTTGACAGTTTTAGAAGTGGTGCCAATGAAGATCTGAGGCATTGTCAATAAATCCAAGTAAATGCTAAGTAGGCAGCTGAATATGTGGAAAAGGTTCCAGAGGAAGGTATGGCCGAGAGACTTGGACTTATGTGTCAATGCAGCACACGGATTAAGACGCAGGCTTCAGGACCAGCCCATCCAGGGTTGAATCTCAATTCTGCCACTTTTTTTTTTTTTTTCTGAGACAGAGTCTCGCTCTGTCGCCCAGGCTGGAGTGCAGTGGCACGATCTCCACTCATTGCAAGCTCTGCCTCCCGGGTTCATGCCATTCTCCTGCCTCAGCCTCCTGAGTAGCTGGGACTTCAGGTGCATACCACTACACCTGGCTAATTTTTTGTATTTTTAGTAGAGAGGGGGTTTCACTGTGTCAACCAGGATAGTCTCCTGACCTCGTGATCTGCCCGCCTCGGCCTCCCAGAGTGCTGGGATTACAAGCGTGAGCCACCGTGCCTGGCCTCACTTTTTTTTTGAGGCAGAGTCTTACTCTATCGCCCGGGCTGGAGTGCAGTGGCACGATCTTGGCTCACTGCAACCTCTGCCTCCTGGGTTCAGGCAATTCTGTGCCTTAGCCTCCCAGGTAGCTGGGATTATACTTGCCAACCACCACGTCTGGTTAATTTTTTGTTTTTGTATTTTTAGTAGAGATGGGGTTTCACCATCTTGGCCAGGCTGGTCTTTTAACTCCTGACCTCGTGATCCACCCGCCTCTGGCCTCCAAAAGTGCTGGGATTATAGGTGTGAGCCACCACGCCTGGCCACTTCTGCCACTTTTTAAGCATGGCTTTGGCCTTGTCACTTAATCTCTTTGCCTGAGTTTCCTCATCTGTAAAATAGAGATATTAGTACAAACTTCGTAAATTTAATGTGAAAATTAGAAGAATATGTTAAATATCAAGAACAGTAGTACTGGCAGATAGTACCAGTGATTATCATCTTCAGCAGCAGCAAGAATCATCTGGAGATGCTGGAAACCATGGCAATGGAAAGAAATCCCTTAGGGAGAAGAGGGCCAAGTACTGAACCCTAAGGAACATCAACATGTATGATTCAGAGACAGGAAAAGGCACCAGTAAGTTTCCTGGGAATAAAGAAGACTCAGATGGGTAGGAGGAAAATCAGGAATGTGTAATAACATGCAAGTCTAAAGAAAAAGAGTCTCGGCCGGGCGCGGTGGCTCACGCCTGTAATCCCAGCACTTTGGGAGGCCGAGGCGGGTGGATCACGAGGTCAGGAGATTGAGACCATCTTGGTTAACACGGTGAAATTCCATCTCTACCAAAAATACAAAAAATTAGCCGGGCATGGTGGCGGGCGCCTGTAGTCGCAGCTACTCGGGAGGCTGAGGCAGCAAAATGGCGTGAACCCGGGAGGTGGAGCTTGCAGTGAGCCAAGACAGAGCCACTGCACTTCAGCCCGGGAGACAGAGCGAGACTCCATCTCAAAGAAAAAAAAAAAAAAGACTCAATAATGGGCTGCTGTGTTGTGTGTTGCTGTAGGATAAATACATACTTGCTGGTCTGAACTGGCTGTAGGGGGGTCACTGCTGACCTTGACAAGAACAGATTTAGTCATGAGTTGAAGGGAAAATTTTACAGTGTCTGGAGCCCAGGTTGTGTAGATAATGCTTTTTGAGAGTGCTGGGAATAAAGTAGAACAGAGAAATGGGGCAATAGATGGAGGTGGGTGTGAGGAAGTCAGATTTCACCATATATCTGGTTTTAAAGACAGGAGATATAAGAGCTTTTATAAAAGGTATGGACCTGTGGCAGATGAAGGAACACATTTTGTCACCAGCACCCCTTAGGGTTCAACTTGACTGTCTTCCGCACATGCTGTAAAGTGGTCCAAGGGTGGAAGAGACTGTCTTACTCATCTCTATTCCCCAGTTCCTAGCACAGAGCCTGCATAGGAGGACAGAGGGATATCTGTGGTATATATAGACAAACTCATCTTTCCCTTGGCATTTTTCCCTGAGGATGGAAAATTGGGATTCTTCACAATTTTTCTATTTCTGGTAATAATAACTTCATGTAAATCACTCTAAGACTTTCCCAAAACAGATACAGCCTCTGAAGAACACTGGCCCACTAAAATGAACTCCAGAAAGGATCTTCTCCTGCTGGAAGACCCAGACATGGAAATTATAAACAGAGACCACTAAGTACCAAATGAGGCACTGACCTGCAATTGGACCATCAGGTCCAGGAGAGCTAGGGGAGGCCTAATGGGCTCCATCTCTGTAAACAAAAGCTGAGCACAGAGACCTATTACAAATCTACTGGCTGGTTTCTCCTATATGCAGTCAATTCTACATACATCTGCTTGGTTCCTCCTGTTACCACGAATCTAGGAAATTCCTGATTTCCTATCACAGATTAGATCAAACTCAACTCTGCTTTGGGAAAACAACAACCCCACCCCCACCCCCACCCCCAACACTAACTCCATTCCCACAGTTCCCTTCTCAAGTTGCCTTAGGCCATGTCCCTTCTGTCCATCCTTGGTTCTGTATTCATGCTGTTCCATTCTTTTTTTTTTTTTTTGAGACGGAGTCTCGCTGTGTCGCCCAGGCTGGAGTGCAGTGGCACGATCTCGGCTCACTGCAAGCTCCACCTCCCGGGTTCACGCCATTCTCCCGCCTCAGCCTCCGAGTAGCTGGGACTACAGGCGCCCGCCACCACGCCCGGCTAGTTTTTTTTTTTTTTGTATTTTTAGTAGAGACGGGGTTTCACCATGTTAGCCAGGATGGTCTCGATCTCCTGACCTCGTGATCCACCCGCCTCGGCCTCCCAAAGTGCTGGGATTACAGGCTTGAGCCACCGCGCCCGGCCCATTCTTTTGTTTATCTAAACTATAAACCACAGTTCAACAGTTCAAGGCAGGGTACAGTGGCTCATGCCTGTAATCCCAGCACTCTGGGAGGCCAAGGCAGAGGATCACTTAAGGCCAGGAGTTCAAGAGCAACCTGGGCAACATAGTGAGACCCTGTCTCTACAAATATATATATACACATATACATACACACACACACACATATATGTATATATACACACACACACGTGTGTGTATGTGTGTGTGTGTGTGTGTATATGCCGAGTGTGGCAGTCTGCTTATAGTCCCAGCTACTTGGGAGGCTGAGGCGGGAGGATTTTATGAGCCCAGGAGTTTCAAGCTACAGTGAATTATGATCACTACCATACTCTTACCTGGGAAACAAAGCAACAAACTGTCTCAAAAATAAATAAACAAACTACAGTTCAAACCTCATTTTGTCCACAAAAACGCCTCTGTTGACTTTTTAACCTAGAATTTCTAAATTCCCAGTTTGTCTTTGTATGTCATAATTATTCTGCCTTATAAATAATTGAAAGGAAAAGAAACCATAAGTTCTTATTTTTGCAACTAGACTCTAAGTTGTACAAAGCAAAAAATCTTGTCTTGTTCTATTTCTGGGCCCAACAGCTAGATATTTAGCAGGTCTTTAACGATGCCACCTAGGATAATATGATGTTGCCTCTATGAAACCACCTGGTCAACCTTTGCTTAATCACTTACAGCCCATGTTTCCAAGTGCAGTTCCTTATCTAACTTGTTTGTGCCAGCTCCCACATACATATGTACTCCCAGGAGCCTATGATCACTGAGGCACAGAACCTTCATCAGTCCCGTAAGACCAGAGGCGCTATATCCCACTCTAACGGGACCAGATATTTCACCAATCGGTTCTCTTTTAGACAGGGTCTCACTCTGTTCTCTAGGCTGAAAAGCAGTAGCATGATCATAGTAGTATCAACCTCCCAGGCTCATGCAACCTTCGCATCTAAGCTGGGACCACAGGCGTGTGCCACCACACTAGACTATATTTTTTAATTTTTTGTAGAGATAGGGTCTTCCTATATTGCCCAGGCTGATCTCAAACTCCTAGGCTCAAGCATTCCTCCCACCTCAGCCTCCCAAACTGCTGGGATTATAGGCAACTGCCACTGCACCCAGCACTAATAGTTTTTTTGTGTGTTTGTTTTGAGACAAAGTCTTGCTCTGTTGCCCCAGGTTGGAGTGCAGTGGCACGATCTCAGCTCACTGCAACCTCTGCTTCCCGGGTTCCAGCAATTCTCCTGCTTCAGCCTCCCGTGTAGGATTACCTGGGATAACAGGTGTGTGCCACCACACCCAGCTAATTTTGTACTTTTAGTAGAGACAGGGTTATGCTGGCCAAGCTGATCTCAAACTCCTGGCCTCCAGTGATTCACCCACCTCGGCCTCCCAAAGTACATGCGTGAGCCACCGTGCCTGGCCCATATATATATATATATATATATTTTTTTTTTTTTTTTTTGACGGAGTTTTGCTCTTGTTGTCCAGGCTGGAGTGCAATGGTACAATCTTGGCTCACTGCAACCTCTGCCTCCTGGGTTCAAGTGATTCTCCTGCCTTAGCCTCCTGAGTAGCTGGGATTACAGGTGCCTGCCACCACGCCCAGCTAATTTTTGTATTTTTAGTAGAGATGGGGTTTCATCATATTGGCCAGGCTGGTATCGAACTGCTGACTTGCGATCCACCCGCCTCGGCCTCCCAAAGTGCTAGGATTATAGACGTGAGCCACCTTGCCCGGCTGCCCGTTTTCAAGTAACACAAAAACACTCTTGGGAGGTTCCACCGCATAGACGGCATATTCAAGCCTCCCAATGGTTATCACTTTTAACAGGCTCATTAACAGATATTTTAGCTTTTCTAATTCACCCACACTGTGTGCCCAAAGATGAAAAACAGAACGAACAATCTCACAGCCTCTCCAGTGATATTTGTAATCTATGTGATAAACTACAAGTGTTTCGCTAGAACCATTTACTTATGATACAAGGAAGCAGCACCTGGGACACACTTGAGGTATCCTATTCATCTACACCTATAACTTTACTCTTCCTGAGAAGAGATTACAAAGAAGTGTCCATGGTACTTAAACCCAAAATCTCTCCAAAACTCCAAAGCAATTCCTGGTCATCTCATTTACTTCCAGGTACCAGGATAAACCTTTTTTTCTGTTGCACTGCCTCAAGTGCTGTTTCTCCTCCTCTCCTCCCAAATACTAAATACTGTATCACTGTAAGAGTAACAGCAGTAAATAAGCCAGAGGTTGCCAGGCAAGCTCTTTGCGCACTGGGCCCCGAGGGACCAGGCTGCCTACCCTACTGATAAGTCTTCACTTACTGAACAAGTAACCTGGAGCTGCTGCTGCTGCTGCTGTGGTGGTGGTGTCTGTTCCTGGGGAGTTTGCTGCTGCGGCTGCTGTTGGGGGTCCCATATATGGACAGTTTGAGCCGTATTCTGGTAAGTGCCTGCCACAGCCTGCACAGCCACTGGAATGTGGATGTTGCCATTCATGAACTGTGCTGGAAAGAGAGAGTTTGCAAGGGTCTGCACTACCTCTTCATGGGAGTTTTTCACTACAGATGTGGTGCCCACCATCTTCTCCTTGTCATCCTCCAGCTTAACAGCTGCCAGGGCCGTGGGTGAGCCACTGACGTGAACTGCGTTGTAGGCTTCCTGGGGAATGGCAATGTGGGTAATGCTCTGCTGCTGAGGGTCCCCCCGGGGCTGGGCAGAATAAACAGGGATGGTCCAGGTTTCTCCTGTAGGGCTAGTAATGGTCCCAGTGGCACTGTACAGGTGGGCACTGTCTACTGTCAGTAAGTCTGGCCTCAAAGACACGTAACTCTGCTGCTGGCCCTGTGGAATGGCCAGCACGGTGGCCACCGGCTGCCCTGAGATGGCGTAGGACACAGTGATGGGCATGTCCACTTTGCGCTTCTTCACTGGCTGGAGGACACTGGCTGTGCCAACCCGCCGCTCCCCTTCCCGGGGTGAGCCCTGCTGGGATGGTGGTGGGGAAAGGGCACCCACGGTCTGGATTTGGATCTGCTGACCACCAGCAAGAGACTGGCCAGCCACCAGCTGAGCCTGGATTTGCTGATGTGGGATGTGCTCCTCCGGGATTTCTGCAGCCTGGATCTGCTGGGCCGCTTGCACGTGCTGCACCTGGATCTGAGCTGCTTGCAGCTGCGAGGGACTGGGACTCTGCAGAGACGGGGTCTGAATGGAGGGGGCTGCTGACTGTGGTGCCTGGCCTTGGATCTGCACCTGGACCTGGATGGGTTGCTCAGTAGGCTGGTGAACGGTGAGCTGTGGCGAGAGCTGCTGAGCCGAGACCTGTTGCGGAGACTGCTGTACCTGCACCTGGACCTGTAAGCAACAAGATTCATCAGTGAGTGAACCAGGCAGCACTGAAAATCCAGCATCCAAGGAAGGTAAAAAAAGAGATCCCAGACAGGGGCCCTGCACAATGTGAGAAAACACTGGCATACTCAAGGCTTCTGAGGACATAATACGTAAAACTAAATACAGAATTGTCCAGCAGCACATTACAATCATAGGGACATGTATCCACCCCAGAGAGCAAGCAAGACAATTAACTAGGGTCTAACAAGGAAGTATCAAAACTTTTTTTTTTTTTTAAAAGATGGACTTTCTCTGTTGCCCAGGCAGGAATGCAGTGGCGCAATCTCAGCTCACTACAACCTCTGCCTGCCAGGTTCAAGCGATTCTCCTGCCTCAGCTTCCAAGAGTAGCTGGGATTACAGATATGCTGGAGTCTATTATCAAAACTTTGTTTTGTTTTTTTTTTTTTTCCTCCAGACGAACTCTCACTCTGTCGCCCAGGCTGGAATGCAGTGGTGTGATCTCAGCTCACTCACTGCAACCTCCACCTCCCAGGTTCAAGCAATTCTTGAAGCCTCAGCCTCCCGAGTATCTGGGAGTACAGACATGTACCACCACATCCAGCTAATTTTTGTACTTTTAGTAGAGATGAGGTTTCACCATGTTGGCCAGGCTAATCTTGAACTCCTGACCTCAACTGCTCCACCCACCTTGGCCTCCCAAAGTGCTAGCATTGCAGGCGTGAGCCAAAACAGCCAACATTTTTATTTTCTTTGAGACAGAGTTTTGCTCTTGTTGCCCAGGCTGGAGGGCGATGGCATGATCCTGGCTCACCACAACCTCAACCTCCCGGGTCAAGCAATTCTCCTGCCTCAGTCTCCTGAGTAGATAGAATTACAGGCATGCATCATCACGCCCAGCTAATTTTGTATTTTTAGTAGAGACGGGATTTCACCATGTTGGTCAGGCTGGTCTCGAACTACAGACCTCAGGTGATCTGCCCGTCTTGGCCTCCAAAAGTGCTGGGATTACAGGCGTGAGCCACCACGGCCGGCATTTAAAAATTTTTTTTGAAACAGAGTTTCATTCTTGTTGCCCAGGCTGGAGTGCAATAATGCGATCTCAGCTCACCGCAACCTCCATCTCACAGATTCAAGCAATTCTCTTGCCTCGGCATCCTGGGTAGCTAGGATTACAGGTGCCCACCACCATGCCCAGCTAATTTTTCTATTTTTACTAGAGACGGGGTTTTGCCATTTAGCCAGGCTGGTCTCGAACTCCTGCCCTCAGACTATCTAACCTCCTTGGCCTCCCAAAATGCTGGGATTACAGGCGTGAGCCACCACAAGGGGCCCTTTTTTCCTCTAAAGACAGGGTCTTGCTCTGTTGCCCAGGCTAGAGTACTGTGGTAAGATGATAGGCCACTTTAAACTTCAAACTCCTCAAGTGATTCTCCCACCTCAGCCTGCTAAATAGTAAATAGCTAGGACTACAGGTACACCACCGCCACACCCAGCTAAATTTTTTTTTTTTTTTTTTTTGAGATGGAGTCTCACTCTGTTGCCCGGGCTGGAGTGCAGTGGCCGGATCTCAGCTCACTGCAAGCTCTGCCTCCCGGGTTTATGCCATTCTCCTGCCTCAGCCTCCCGAGTAGCTGGGACTACAGGCACCCGCCACCTCGCCCGGCTAGTTTTTTGTATTTGTTTAGTAGAGACGGGGTTTCGCCATGTTAGCCAGGATGGTCTCGATCTCCCGACCTCGTGATCCGCCCGTCTCGGCCTCCCAAAGTGCTGGGATTACAGGCTTGAGCCACCATGCCCGGCCAATTTTTTGTTTTTTTTGAGACAGTCTCACTCTGTCACCAGGCTGGAGTGCAGTGGTGTGATCTCGGCTCATTGCAAGCTCCCCCTCCCGGGTTCAAGCTATTCTCCTGCCTCAGCCTCCTGAGTAGCTGGGACTACAGACGTGTGCCACCATGCCCAGCTAATTTTTGTATGTTTAGTAGAGCTGGGGTTTCACCATGTTGGCCAGAATCGTCTTGATCTCTTGATCTTGTGATCCGCTCGCCTTGGCCTCCCGAAGTGCTGGGAGTACAGGCTTAAGCCACCATGACTGGCCATTTTTTTTTTTCTTTTCTGCTTTGAGATGGAGTTTTGCTCTTGTTCCCCAGGCTGGAGTGATATGGTAGTCGCAGCTGCATCCCGGGTTCAAGCTATTCTCTGGCCTTAGCCTCCCAAGTAGCTGAGATTACATGTGTACATGAGCCCCACACCCAGCTGAGATTTTTCTTTTTTTGAGACAGAGTCTTATTCTGTCGCCCAGGCTGGAGTACAGTGGTGCGATCTCAGCTCAATGCAACCTTCACCTCCCAGGTTCAAGTGATTCTCCTGCCTCAGCCTCCCGAGTAGCTGGGACTACCAGCATGTGCCACCACACCCAGCTGATTTTTTGTATTTTTAGTAGAGATGGCGTTTCACTTGTTAGCCAGGATGCTCTTGGTCTCCTGACCTCATTATCCGCCCACCTCCCAAAGTGCTGGGATTACAGGCATGAGCCACCACGCCCAGATCTAATTTTTTTTGTTTTGTTTTGTTTTGTTTTTGAGACTGAGTCTCGCTCTGTCACCCAGGCTGGAGTGCAGTGGTGCAATCTCGGCTCACTGCAAGCTCCGCCTCCCAGGTTCATGCCATTCTCCTGCCTCAGTCTCTCGAGTAGCTGGGACCACAGGCGCCCACCACCACGACCGGCTAATTTTTTGTATTTTTAGTAGAGACGGGGTCTCACCGTGTTAGCTAGGATGGTCTCGATCTCCTGATCTCGTGATCCACCCTCCTCAGCCTCCCAAAGTGCTGGGATTACAGTCGTGAGCCACTGCGCCCAGCCCTAATTTTTGTATTTTTAGTAGAGACAGGGGTTTCACCATGTTGGCCACGCTGGTCCCAAACTTCTGACCTCAGGTGATCCACCAGCCTCGGCCTCCCAAAGTGTTGGAATTACAGCCATGAGCTGCCCAGCCCCCAGCCTGATTTTTTGGACAGGAGTCCCCAACCCCGGGGCCAAGAACTAGTATTGGTTCGTGGGCGGAACGATACAGCACAGAGGTAAGCAGCAAGTGAGCATTACTGACTGAGCTCCACCTGTCAGATCAATGGTGGCATTAGATTCTTGTAGGAGCACAAACCCTGTTGTGAACTGCAAATGTGAGGGGATCTAGGCTGCATGTTCCTTATTAGAATCTAATACCTAGCCAGGCGCAGTGGCTCATGCCTGTAATCCCAGCACTTAGGGAGGCAGAGGAGGGCAGATCACTTGAGGGCAGGAGTTCAAGACCAGCCTGGCCAACATGGTGAAACTCCATCTCAACTTCTTTTAAAAATACAAAAAATTAGCCAGCCATGGTGGTGCATGCCTGTAATCCCAGTTACCCGGGAGACTGAGGCAGGAGAAGAGCTTCAACTCAGGAGGTGGAGGTTGAAGTGAGCAGACAGAGCACCACTGCGTCACAGCCTGGACAACAGAGTGAGCCTCCGTCTTTAAAAACAAAACAAAACAAAACAAAAAACTAATGCTTAATGATGCGAGGTGAAAGGTTTCATCCCAAACCACCCCCTATCAATGTCTGTGGAAAACTGTCTTCCACAAAACGAGTACCTGGTGCCAAAAAAGGTTGGGGACCACTGCTTTAGAGTGCTTACTTAACATATGTTTGCTTTAATGGGAAAGGCATTTAAATAAACAGAATCCCAATAATTTAATCTGAGCAATATTACCATAACCTGGATGACAAGTTTCTGATAACAATGCAGTTACTATCTTATTATGTCAGCATGCAATGTTTTAAAAACAGCTTTAACCATCAGACACATAGATAAATTACCCTAATCACAGGTAGGAATTAGAAAGGTAGAAAACAAGAAGGCAGAAAATGAGGCCAGGCACAGTTGCTCATGCCTATAATCCCAGTGCTTTGGGAGGCTGAGACAGGTGGATTCCTTGAGCCCAGGAAACTGAGACCAGCCTGGATAACATGGCAAAACCCCATCTCCACTAAAAATACAAAAGTTAGCTGGTGTGGTGGCGTGTGTCTGTGGTCCCAGTTACTCGGGAAGCTGAGGTGGGAGAATCGCTTGAACCCAGGAGGCAGAGATTGCAGTGAAGTATGATTATGTCACTGTATTCCAGCCTGGGAAACAGAAACCCTAACACTAAAAAAATAAAAAAAGAAGGCAGAAAATGAGAATGAGGGGCTCTATCTAATAACAGCAAACACATGACAAAAGATAACCAAAGATGAAACTGCATAGCCACATGCAAAACATGTGCCTGGCCTGAATTATACATTTCAAATGGGTAACTTATATCTCAATAAAGCTGTCACTAAGTATATTTCAAAAAAAAAAAAAAAACGCCAGGCACTGTGGCTCACACCTGTAATTCTGGCACTTTGGGAGGCCAAGGCTGGTGGATCACGAGGTCAGGAGACTGAGACCATCCTGGCTAACACGGTGAAATCCCATCTCTACTAAAATACAAAAAATTAGCCGGGCATGGTGGTGGGCACCTGTGGTCCCAGCTACCAGGGAGGCTGAGGCAGGAGAATGGTGTGAACCCGGGTGGTGGAGCTTGCAGTGAGCCAAGATCACGCCACTGCACTCCAGCCTGGGCGAGAGAGCGAGACTCCATCTCAAAAATAATAATAATAATAATAAATTTTTAAAAAGCTCAGGTTTTGACATCACAGACTTCAATGTGAATACGTCCATTGATGCTGCACTTTTCTGCCTGTGAATCCATGGGGAAATTTAACCTCTAAACAGTTTCTTCAGGTATAGTATAAAAGGGGAGAATGTCTACTTCCCTACAGTGTTGTGGACATAAAATAGTATTTAATTACAGATCATAGGTGCTCAAATAAGTAGGTTTATTATTTCTCTCCATGGAGTCAAATATTATTTCCTTGCACCAGTGGTTCTCAAAATGTAGTTTCCATGCCAACAACAGCAGCAGCATTCAGGCACTCAGAAATACAAATTGTCAGGTACCACTCCAGACCTACTAACTCCGAAATTCTAGAAGTGGTTTTATCAAGTACTCCAGTGTAATTACATGGTCAAATTTAAGAACTAGGGCTATATGCCAAAGACATAAGAGGAAACTATGTAGCCAACTACTGCAGAACAGCAGTTTTCAAGATTTCTTAGTCAAAGCTTGAATTTGGGGCTGGGCGTTGTGGCTCACGCCTGTAATCCCAGTACTTTGGGAGGCCAAGGCAGGAAGACTGCTTGAGCCCAGGAGTTCAAGATCAACCTGGGCAACACAGTGAGATCCCTACGTCTACAAAATAATTTTTTAATTACCTGGGCATGGACACACACCTGTAGTCCTAGCTACCTGGGAGGTTGAGGAAGGCGGATTGCTTGAGCCCAGGAGATTGAGGCTGCAGTGAACTGTGAACGTGCCACTGAACTCCAGCTTGGGCAACAAAGTGAAACCCTGTCACCAAAAAACTTGAATTTGGTCAAAAAATTATTGAAGACCCAAAAGAACTTGTTTACATAGGTTATATCTAGCAATATTTACTTGTACTTTAAATTAAAACTAGGAATTTAATTTAAAAAAAATTTTTTTTTTAATTTGAGATTGAGTTTTGCTCTTGATGCCCAGGCTGGAGTGCAATGGCACCATCTCGGCTCACTGTAACCTCTGCCTCCCGGGTTCAAGCGATTCTCTTGCCTCAGCCTCCTGAGTGGCTGGGATTACAGGCATGTGCCACTATGCCTGGTTGGTTTTTTTTTTTCTTTTTTTTTTATATTTTTAGTAGAGATGAGGTTTCTCCATGTTGGTCAGGCTGGTCTCAAATTCCTAACCTCAAGTTATCCGCCTGCCTCGCCCTCCCAAAGTGCTGGGATTATAGGCGTGAGCCACCATGCCCGGCCCTAATTTTTTTTTTTTTTTTGAGACAGAGTCTCAGTCTATCGCCTAAGCTGGAGTGCAGTGGTATGATCTTGGCTCATTACAACTTTGGCTTCCCAGGTTCAAGCGATTTTCCTACCTCTGCCTCCTGAGTAGCTCAGATTACAGATGCTCACCACCATGCCTGGCTGTTTTTTTTGTTTGTTTTTGTATTTTTAGTAGAGATGGGGTTTCCCCACGTTGGCCAACCTGGTCTTGAACTCGTATCCTCAAGCAATCCACCCACCGCAGCCTCCCAAAGTGCTGAGATTACAGGCACGAGCCAATCCGCCTGGTCGAAAACTAGGAATTTTAAAAATAGTAAATCATGCTGGGCGCGGTGGCTCATGCCTGTAATCCCAGCACTTTGGGAGGCCAAGGTGGGTGGCTCACAAAGTCAGGAGATTAAGACCATCCTGGCTAACACAGTGAAACTCTCTCTCTACTAAAAATACAAAAAAAAAATAATTAAGCCAGGCACGGTGGCTCACACCTGTAATCTCAGCACTTCGGGAGGCCGAGGTGGGTGGATCACGAGGTCAGGAGATCGAGACCATCCTAGCTAACACAGTGAAACCCCGTCTCTACTAAAAATAAAAAAAAAAATTAGCTGGGCATAGTGGCGGGCGCCTGTAATCCCAGCTACTCGGGAGGCTGAGGCAGAATGGCATGAACCCGGGAGGCGAAGCTTGCAGTGAGCGTGGAGGCGAAGCTTGCAGTGAGCCTAGATCACGCTACTGCACTCCAGCCTTGGCAACTGAGCAAGGCTCCGTCCCAAAAAAAAAAAACAATTAATAATAATAATTAGCTGGGCATGGTGGCGGGTACCTGTAGTCCCAGCTACTCGCGAGGCTGAGACAGGAGAAAGGCGTGAACCCAGGAGGCGGAGTTTGCAGTGAGCCGAGACAGAGCCACTGCACTCCAGCCCAAGTGACAGAGTGAGACTCTGTCAAATAAATAAATAAATAAATAACAGTAAGTCTTTTTAAAAATCAGATAAAGCCAGACGCAGTGGCTCATGCATGTAATCCCAGCACTTTGGGAGGCCAAGGCAGGCAGGGTCACATGAAGTCAGGAGTTCGAAGCCTGCCTGGACAACATGGTGAAACCCTGTCTGTACTAAAAATACAAAAATTAGTCAGGTGTGGTGGTGCATGCCTGTAATCCCAGCTAATTGGGAGGCTGAGACAGGAGAACTCGCTTGAACCCACGAGGTGGAGGTTGCAATGAGCCGAGATCGCATCACTCATGCCAGCCTGGGGGACAGAACAAGACACGTTCTAGAAAACAAACAAACAAACAAAAAAACACATAAAGCCATTATATGTTAACAGAAATAAATAACATATTCTTATGAAAAATGACTATTTGCCAAAATAATTATAATAAGAATTGCATTGTTTTACAATTTTTGGAAACCTGTTTTTTTTTGGGGGGGAGTACAGTGACGTGATCTTGGCTCACTCAGCTCAACGCAACCTCTGCCTCCTGAGTTCAAGCAATTCTTCTGCCTCAGTCTCCCAAGTAACTGGGATTACAGGTGCACACCACCATATCCGGTTAGTTTTTGTATTTTTAGTAGAGATGGGTATTCACCATGTTGGCCAGGCTAGTCTCGAATGCCTCACCTCAAGTGATCTGCCTGCCTTGGCCTCCCAAAGTGTTAGGATTGCAGGCGTGAGCCACTGCGCCCGACCTATTTTTGCAAACCTCTTTAGTGGCTGACTTAATATAAGGTAACTGAATTCTCCTATGTGCTTCTGCACTCAATCTGTTGTGCTATCATACATCACACATGGCTCTGCAAAACTCCAGCACATGGTCAGGAGAGAATGAAACTGAAAAAGGCAAATAACATATTGGCATTGTAATAAAAACAGCTTTGACCTTGAGGAACCCTAAAAGGTGCTTGAAGGTTACCAGGAGTCTCTCTCTTTTTTTTTTATTTTGAGACAGAGTCTCACTGTGTTGCCCAAGTTGGAGTGCAGTGGCACCATTCTCCTGCCTCAGCCTTCCGAGTAGCTGGGACTACAGGCACCCACCACCACGCCCTGCTAATTTTTGTTTTTTATTTCTATTAGAGATGGGGTTTCACCATGTTAGCCAGGATGGTCTCGATCTCCTGACCTCATGATCCGCCTGCCTTGGCCTCCCAAAGTGCTGGGATTTCAGGTGTGAGCCACCACGCCCGGCCCCTAGGAGTCTCTTGAAGCACCATTTGTGAATCACTGCTGGCCAGGAATGGTAGCTCATGCCTATAACCTCAGCACTTTGGGAGGCTAAAGCGGGCAAACTGCTTGAACTCAGGAGTTCAAGACCAGCCTGGGCAACGTAGTGAAACCCCATCTCTACCAAGAATACAAAAAAATTAGCCAGACGTGGTTGTGCGCCAACTGTGGCCCCAGCGACTCAGGAGGCTAAGGTGGGAGAACTACTTGAACTCAAAAGGCAGAGGTTGCAGTGAGGCAAGATTGGTGTCACTGTACTCTGGCATGGGTGACAGAGTGAGACCACCATCTCAGAAAAAAATAAGGGTAAGGAAAAACAAAAAGAACCACTACTGTTGTGTTAAACACATAGTATGTTTTTAAATTATAATATGGCTTGCTTAAAACAAAATGTCAAAAATCTGGTTACTATCACTGAATCACAGCTCGTATACTTCATGCTTTACTGTATTTCTTAACTGATTTTTCTTTTTTTCTTGTTGAGACATGAGTCTCACTCTGCCACTTAGGCTGGAATGTGGTGGCGCAATCTTGGCTCACTGCAACCTCCATCTCCCAGGTTCAAGCAATTCTCCTGCCTCAGCCTCCTGAGTAGCTGGGATTACTGGCGCCTGCCACCATGCCTGGCTAATTTTTATATTTTTAGTTAAGACAAGGTTTCACCACATTGGCCAGGCTGGTCTCGAACTCTTGACCTTAAGTGATATGCCCACCTAGGCATCCCAAAGTGCTGAGATTACAGGCATGAAGCCACTGCACCCAGCTGATTTTTCTTCTTTTAAAATGAGTTATCTGATCAACTAATTCATTTTTCTTAGAAATCATTTATCAGGCCAAGTGAGGTGGGTCATGCCTATAATTCCAGCATTTTGGGAGGCCAAAGTAGGTGGATCACCTGAGGTAAGGAGTTCGAAACCAGCCTGGCCAACATGGTTAAACCCCCTATCTACTAAAAATACAAATATTACCCAGATGTGGTGGTGCGCACCTGTAATCCCAACGACTCAAGAGGCTGAGGCAGGACAATAGCTTGAACCTGGTGGGGCAGAGGCTGCAGTGAGCTGAGAACATGCCACTGCACTCCAGCTTCAGTGACAGAGAAAGACTACCCTAGGCAACATAGCAAGACCTCTGTCTCCACAAAAAGTAAAAATATTAGCCAGGCATAGTGGTGCATGCTTACAGTCACAGCTACTCCAGAGGGTGAAATGGCAGGATCACTTGCGCCCAGGAGTTCAAGGCTTCACTGAGCTATGATTGTGCCACTCTATTCTCTAGCCTGTAGTCCCAGCTACTCAAGAGGCTGAAGTGGGAGGATCTCTTAAGCATGGGAGGTCGAGGTTACAGTGAGCCTCTGATCATACCACTGCACTCCAGCCTGGGTGACAGAGCAATACTCCATCTCAAAAAAATAAAAAATAAAAAATAAAACATTGGCCGGGCGCAATGGCTCAAGCCTGTAATCCCAGCACTTTGGGAGGCCGAGACGGGTGGATCACAAGGTCAGGAGTTTGAGACCATCCTGGCTAACACGGTGAAACCCCGTCTCTACTGAAAAATACAAAGAAAACTAGCCGGGCGAGGTGGCGGGCGCCTGTAGTCCCAGCTACTCCGGAGGCTGAGGCAGGAGAATGGCGTAAACCCCGGAGGCGGAGCTTGCAGTGAGCCAAGATCCGCCTGGGCGAGGGAGCGAGACTCTGCCTCAAAAAAAAAAAAAAATTAGTTCGGCATAGTAGTTGTAGTCCAAGCTACTCAGTGGGCTGAAGCAGGAGGATTGCTTGAGCCCAGGAAGTTCAGACCGCAGTGAGCCGTGATCATGCCACCGCATTCCAGCATGGATGACAGAGCCAAGCTTGGCTAAAATTTCTTTTTTTGTGTGTGTGATGGGGTCTCTGCTCTGTTGCCCAGCTAGAGTGCACTGGCACGATCTCGGCTCACTGCAACCTCCACCTCCTGGGCTCCAAGTGATCCTCCAGCCTCAGTCTCCTGAGTAGCTGGGAACACAGGCATGCACCACTATGCCTGGCTAATTTTTTGTATTTCTGGTAGAGATGGGAGTTTTGCCATGTTGCCCGAGCTGGTCTAGAACTCCTGGGCTCAAGCAATCCACTCGCCTTGGCCTCCCAAAATGTTGGGATTACAGGCATGAGCAACCAAACCCGGCCAAACTTGCCTAAAATTTAAATTTTAAGTAGAAAGGAATAAAACTACTCTTGCAGGTACCATATACCACAAACCATATCTCACTAGCATCCCATAAGTTAGAAATTTGTGATAAGACTTTTAGAATTACTTGAATAAGGCAAAAATGCCTCAAGTAGAAAATTATTACTATTATTATTTATGATTATTATTTTTTTGACATGGAGTCTCGCTTTGTCGCCCAGGCTGGAGCGCAGTGGCGCGATCTTGGCTCATGGCAACTTCAGCCTCCCGGGTTCAAGCAGTTCTTTGCCTTAGCCTCCTGAGTAGCTGGGATTACAGGTGCTTACCACCATGCCCGGCTACTTTTTTGCATTTTTAGTAGAGACAGGGTTTCACCATCTTGGACAGGCTGATCTTGAACTCCTGCCCTTGTGATCCACCCACCTCGGCCTCCCAAAGTGCTGGGATTAGAGGCATGAGCCACCACGCCCAGCCAAAAATTATTTTTTAAAGAAAAAAAGGACGTTTCCTCCAATTACACTTATAACTTCCATTAATAGTTGATAACCTGTGTGGGCGAAGGGACCACAAAGAGCACTCTAAAAGGTTAGCTAAAATACAGATCCATGAGGGGAAAAATTTTTTTTTTTTTTGGAAATAAAGTATTCTCAAGCGATCCTTCCACCTCAGCCTCTTCAGCAGCTGGGATTACAGGTGTGTACCACTACACCCAGCTAATTTTATTTTTAGTAGAGACAAGGTCTCACTACGTTGCCAAGGCTGGTCTTGAATTCCTGAACTCAAACGATCCTCCTTTCCTCAGTCTCCCAAAGTGTTGAGATTACAGGTATGAGTCACTGCACTCAGCCTATGATTCGTACCCAAAAGGGCAGTAACAATTATCATCAAACTAATGTATCTCTAACTTGCTCATCAAGCTAATGTGAGCTCCAAGTATACATAGGTTTATGTCTGTATTTTGAAGTCTCTAGTCAATTCCGAACCTTTAGTTCTAAAGCTACCCCAGTGGACTTCTACTCTGTGTATCCTCTACTTCTCAGCTTAGGGCACTCTAAGAACTGCCCCACTTTCCCCAAAAGTTCTTTCCTACATGTATTCATCACCAAATTTTGTTTTTTCTTTTTGAGACAGTTTCACTCTTGTTGCCCAGTCTGGAGTGCAATGGCGTGATCTCAGCTCACTGCAACCTCGGCTTCCCAGGTTCAAGCAATTCTCCTGCCTTAGCCTCCGAGTAGCTGGGACTACAGGCGCCTGCCAACATGCCCAGCTAATTTTAGTGTTTTTAGCAGAGATGAGGTTTCACCATGTTGGCCAGGCTGATCTCAAACTCCTGACCTCAGGTGATCCGCCCGCCTCTCCCTCCCCAAGGTGCTGGGATAATAAGCATGAGCCACCACACCTGGCCTTTCATCACCTAATTCTGTCTACTTATACTCTTTTATCAATTTCTTAGGTTTAGTAGTTTTTAAATGGTATTCATTTTTTCCAGCACACTTAAAAATGCTTTGTTGTTCTGTTTTTTATAGAGACAGGGTCTTTCACTTTTGCCCAGGATGGAGTGCAGCGGCGTGATCACAGCTCACTGCTACTTCGGACTCCTAGGCCCAAGGAGTTGCTCTGCCTTCTGAGTAGCTGGGACTACAAGTGCACACCACCATGCTCAACTAATTTTCGTGTTTTTCTGTAGAGATGAGGTTTTACCATGTTTCCCAGCCTGGTCTCAAACTCCCGGGCTCAAGTCATCTACATACTTCAGCTTCCCAAACATCTGGGATTACAAGTGTGAGCCACCACGCCTGGCCTGGCCAGAATTTTTTATTTTTTAAAAGCATCTTTTTAGTCACTTAGGGAAAACATATATTCTTATGATTCTATCATAGTGAATCTGTCTCATGGATGTCATTATATTTATGTTTCTTCTTTCATTTACATAGAGTTTAGGGAGAAAGACGATGTTACTGATCTCGATTAGTGGCTTTTCTTTTTTCTGAGACAGAGTCTGCTCTGTCATCCAGGCTGTGGTACAGTGGCATGATCTCGATTCACTGCAACCTCTGCCTCCCAAGTTCAAGCACTGATCAGTTTATCTTGAACATAAAGTCTCAAAAATCACTCCAAACTTGAATCCCCTAACAACCTGTCTCTTTTTTTTTTTTTTTTGAGACAGACTCTCGCTCTGTTGCCCAGGCTGGAGTGCGGTGGCGTGACCGCGGCTCTCTGCAAGCTCCACCTCCCGGGTTCACGCCATTCTCCTGCCTCAGCCTCCCGAGTAGCTGGGACTACAGGTGCCCGCCACCACACCCAGCTAATTTTTTGTATTTTTAGTAGAGACGGGGTTTCACCGTGTTAGTCAGGATGGTCTCTATCTCCTGACCTCGTGATCCGTCCACCTCGGCCTCCCAAAGTGCTGGGATTACAGGCTGAGCCACCGCACCTGGCCCCAAACTCTTTAACCTTATAAGAAAGCAGGGCCAGGTGTAATGGCTTGTGCCTATAATTCAAACACTTTGTAATCCAAACACTCACAAAGTGGGTGGCTCGCCTGAACTCAGGAATCCCAAGACTAGCCTAGTGGCCAGGTACGATGGCTCACGCCTGTAATCCCAGAATTTTGGGAGGCTGAGGCAAGTGAATTGCTTAGGGTCAGGAGTTCAAGACCAGTCTGTCCAACATGGCAAATAAAACCCCATCTCCACTAAAAAAAAGTACAAAAATTGGCCGGCTGTGGTAAGAAAGAGGAGGTCAAAGGTGTAAATAACAGCAGAATAATTTGAGCCAGAAATTCAGTCTTCTTTTCTCCTTTTTTTTTGAGACAGTGTCTCAATCCAGTCCCTTTCCTGTCCTTAGTGTAAAAGGCTGGAGTGCAGTGGCACAATCACAGCTCACTGCAACCATGACCTCCCAGGTTTAGGTGATCCTCCCACTTTAGCCTCCTGAGTACCTGGGACCACATGAGCGAGCCATCACAACTAGTTAATTTTTGTACTTTTTTACACACAGGATTTCGCCATCTTGCACAGGCTGGCCTCAAACTCCTAGGCTCAAGGAATCCACTCACCTCAGCCTCCCAAAGTGCTGGAATTATAGGTGTGAGCCACCATACCTGGGCCAGCCTTCTTTTACTTACCTTTCCTGTACTTTTTCTTCTTTACAAAGACAAAACAAGGCTGGGTGTGGTGGCTCATGCCTATAATCTCAGCACTTTGGGAGGCCAAGGTGGGCAAATCACTTAAGGTCAGGAGTTCAAGACCATCCTGGTCAACATGGTGAAACCCCATCTCTACTAAAAATACAAAAATTAGCTGGGCGTGCCAGCTTGAACCCCCAGAGATGCAGGTTGTAGTGAAACAAGATCGTGCCACTGCATTCCAGTCTGGGCAATAGAGTGAGGCTCTATCTCAAAAAATAAGTAAATAAATATAAAAATAAAAGAGGCCAGCCACGGTGACTCACACCTGTAATCCCAGCACTTTGGGAGGCAGAGGCGGGCAGATCATGAAGTCAGGAGATCGAGACCATCCTGGCTAACACAGTAAAACCCCCATCTCTACAAAAAATACAAGAAATTAGCTGGGCGTGGTGGTGGGTGCCTGTAGTCCCAGCTACTCGGGAGGCTGAGGCAGGAGAATGGCGTGAACCCAGGAAGTGGAGCTTGCAAGTGAGCCGAGATCGTGCCATTGCACTCCAGCTTGGGTGACAGAGTGAGACTCCATCTTAAAAAAAAGAGAGTAGGCCGGGCGCGGTGGCTCAAGCCTGTAATCCCAGCACTTTGGGAGGCCGAGACGGGCGGATCACGAGGTCAGGAGATCGAGACCATCCTGGCTAACACGGTGAAACCCCGCCTCTATTAAGAAATACAAAACTAGCCGGGCGAGGGGCATGTTTCTGTAGTCCCAGGCCACTGGAGGCTGAGGCCGGAGAATGGCGTGGAACCCGGAGGCATGGAGCTTGCAGTGAGCTTGAGATCCGCCACCGGGCACTCCAGCCTGGGCAGCAGAGCCAGACTCCGCCCAAAAAGGGAGAGTAAAATCCCAGCCTGGATAACATGGTGGAATTCTGTTTCTATCAAAAATACAAAACTAGCCAGGCGCTGGTGGTGTGCACCTGTGGTCCCATGTACTTGGGAGGCTGAGGTGAGAGGATAGCTTGAGCCTAGGAGGCTGAGGTTGCAGTGAGCCAAGATCACACCACTGCACTCAAACCTAGGTGACAGAATGAGACCCTGTCTCCAAAAAACAAAAAAAATCTCTTCATATGCCAGATACTTTATTATCTGGTTCAGTCTCATTAAATGGTATTATCCCTATTCAACTGATGAACAAACCGGAGGTAAAGATTAAGCTCATGTCAATAATTGAGTGGTCAAGTCAAATTTAAACCCAGTACTGAAGCTTGAGAGGCTATGTCCTTCCAATATACTCAGCTGCATTTTTGAGGGGCTACAGTGAAACCTACTTCAGTTGGGAACAGTGGCTCATGTCTGTAATCCCAGCACTTTAGGAGGCTCAGCCATGAGGACTGCTGGAGGCCAGGAGTTCAACACCAGCCTGAGCAACATGACGAGAGCCCATCTCTACCAAAAATGAAAAAATTAGCTGAGCATGGTGGCACGCACCTGTAGTCCCAGCTAATCGGGAGGCTGAGGTGGGAGCATCACCTGAGCCCAGGAGGTCAAGGCTGCAGTGAGCCATGATCATGCCACAGCACTCCTACCTGGGCAAGTTAAATCCTGTCTCTAAAAAAACAAAAACAAAATACGAAGGAAAAGAAAACCTTCTATCTCACCAGGCCCACCTCTCCATACTCCTGCCTCTCCAGCACGTTCCAGTTCCTTTCCTGTCTTCTTTTTTTTTTTTTTTGAGACGGAGTCTCGCTCTGTTGCCCAGGCTAGAGTGCAGTGGCCGGGAGGCAAAGCCTGTCTTCTTAGTGTGAAAAAAACATCCAGAATACAATGAAATTCGACCCTAATAGACAAAGGCAAGAAAACTGGATTTGCAACTGGAGGAGCCTGTTGTCTAACATAAAGACCTCTAAAGAGGAAAACTCTGGCTGGATGCGGTGGATCACGCCTGTAATCCCAGCACTTTGGGAGGCCAAGGCCAGATCACCTGACGTCAGAAGTTTAAGACCAGACTGACCAACATGGTGAAACCCTGTCTCTACTAAAAATACAAAAATTAGCCAGCACAGTGGCAGGCGCCTGGAATCCCACCTACTCAGGAGGTTGAGGCAGGAGAATCGCTTGAACCCAGGAGGCAGAGGTTGCAGTGAGCTGAGATCACGCCACTGCACTCCAGCCTGGATGACAGAGTGGGACTCCGTCTCAAAAAATTAAGGAGAACATTTTATCTTCTCAACAAATGTAGTAGTTTCTCCTCTTTCAGAAAGCTTATCATCCATTAGCATTATTTTTTTGTGCCTTACAATTTTTATTCTTTTTGTTTTTTGAGATGGGATCTCACTCTGTCACCCAGGCTGGAGTGCAGTGGCATGATCTCAGGTCACTGCAACCTCCACCTCCCAGGCTCAAGGGACTCTCCCACCTCAGCCTCTCAAGTAGCTAAGACCACAGGCATGCATCACCACGCCCAGCTAATTTTTTCTATTTTTGGTAGAAACAGGGTTTCACCATGTTGCCCAGGCGGGTTTTGACCTCCTGGGCTCAAGCAATCCTCCCACCTCAGCTTCCCAAGTAACTGGGACTACAAGTACATACCACCATGCCTGGGTAATTTTTTTTATTTTCTGTAGAGACAGAGTTTTGCCATATTGCCCAGGCTGGCCTCAAACTTCTGGACTCAATGATCCGCCCGCCTTGGCATCCCAAAATGCTGAGATTACAGGCATCCACAAATGCACTTGGCCGTTTTGTGGCTTACAAACAACAAACACAAACCTAGAAATCTATAGGTAATCTGAGTTACGGAATCACACAAGTTAATGAAGATCACTGAAATACATCAGCCTTTCCATTTTTAAATTAATTTCAAATGTCACACTATCAGTAATGAGCCAAGACCAACCCTCCTGTGTTCTGTCTCTACTCAGGAAGACACAAATAGAAAGGAAGCCTCAGCCGGGTGCCACGGCTCACGCCTGTAATCCCAGAATTTTGGGAGGCCGAGGTGGGCGGATCATGAGGTCAGGAGATCAAGACCATGCTGGCTAACATGGTGAAACCCTGTCTCTACTAAAAATACAAAAAATTAGCCAGGCTTGGTGGTGCATGCTTGTAATCCCAGCTACTCGGGAAGCTAAGGCAGGAAAATCGTTTGAACCCGAGAGGTGGAGGTTGCAGTGAGCCACGATCACGCCATTGCACTCTAGTAGCCTGGATAACAAGAGCGAAACTCCATTTAAAAAGAAAAAAAAAAAAAACGCTGGGGGTGGCTCACGCCTGTAATCTCAGCACTTTGGGAGGCCGAGGAGGGAGGCATATCTCTTGAGGTCAGGAGTTCAAGCCCAACATGGGGAAACCCAGCCTCTATTAAAAATACAAAAAAAATTGCTGAGGGTGGTAGCGCACACCTGTAGTCCCAGCTACTTGGGAGGCTGAGGCGTGAGAATAGCTTGAACCCAGGAGGCGGAGGCAAGAATGCACTCCAGCCTGGGTGACAGAATGAGACTCTGTCTCAAAAAAAAAAAAAAAAAAACCAACCCAGGTGTGGCCAGGTGCAGTGGCTCATGCCTGTAATCCCAGCACTTTGGGTTGAGGAGGCAGGCGGATCACGAGGTCAGGAGTTCAAGACCAGCCTGGCCAACACAATGAAACCCCTATCTCTATTAAAAGTATAAAAAATTAGCCGGGTGTGTTGGCGGGCACCAGGAATCCCAGCTACTCAGGAGGTGGGGGCAGGAGAATCCATCCAGGGCCACAGTGCAAGACTCCATCTCAAAAAAAGAAGAAACAAAGAAATAAAACAACCCAGGTACAATGACATGGCAGCACCACAGAGTGTTGGTCGGCCTTGGAAAGCCAGTCCCCCACCATCACTGACATCGCCGCCAGTGGGGTCATGTGCCGGGAACGGGTTCCGGTGCAGAGAGCCCCTCATCCTGGGAAAAGGGGTGCTGCCAGAAAGGTGGTCGCCTCCTCACTCATCACGCGAGGCACGTTGAACCTGATGCTAAACCATTCATAGATGTCCTGCTTCTGGGTTGGGGTTTCCTAGGTAGCTAAGCATATCCCTGGCTGCAATCTATTCAAAGTCAGCCCTTAACACTGGGGTTTGTTTTTTTAAAAAAAAAAAAAAAAAAAACTTAAAGAAAAAGGAAAAAATTTTTAGTCCACATTAACTTTGAAAATCTTAGTGTTAAATAGTTTCAGAGTCCCCCCTTAATGAAAATAACCTGTAACATCCATACACATGTGATGATCCCACTAACTAAAACACTGACAACAAATAAAGTACATTAAACAGGCTACACCTCAGCATTTCCCATATACCTGAACCTGCTGTGGCTGCTGAACCTGGATCTGCTGTTCTTGCTGGGTTTGTGGCTGAACACTGGTGGTGACTGGACAGGCAAGTTCAAGCAAAGACCCAGCCACTTCGGTGCTGTCTGTGTATATGCAGTTCCCACCCTGTTGGTACACCATGGTAGTGGTGGCTGTCTGCTGGAACTCCTGAAGGGCTTCTGGCCCCTTAGAGGCCAGTGAGTCCAGAAATTCCTTCATCCTGTGTTGCGGGACAGACCGTGCCTTTACTCGGATGTACTCTTCAAAGGAGATGGTGTTCTCCAGGGAATTATTCATATTGCAGAGTCCTTAGGGTTCCTAGAAATAAACAGAAGTCAAAATTATGTTACTGTTTTTAGCAGGAAATGCCCAGAAACAATTACCCTTGCACAAAACTGGAATATATTCAGGGCAGCCGTATACATATACAATAAAAAAATAAAGTTTTATTATACCACCTTATTTTTTCAATTAATGGATGTTTGAAAATTATTTCCATTAACATTTCTTAAATAAAACTATCACACTGAAAACAAAAAACAAACACATGCTTCACAATACTGGATGAAACAGGCTGAAAACACATTTCCCACCTAGCACTAGGTCAATCCCATCTTCTGTGCAGAACGAAGCACTGGACAGTAAACGTCACATGCAAAACTGCTCTGTGACCATCACAGAGAGGACACCAAGCAAGGAGGAAGAAGCCAGGGGCAGGGATTCCTATGGATATGTTTTATTTCCAAGCATTTCCTATAGCAGAGATAGGTATGCCACCTAGTTGTGGCAAGACACAAGAGGCAGAGGATATGTTCTTTATCTCCCATCAGAAAAACCAAAAATCTTATTTTGCCATATGCTGCTCACATTCTTTTGCAACACAGCTTATTAGTTAAGAGTACGGACTCTGGAGCCGAGCTACCTGGGTTCAAATCCCAACTTTATGTTTCCTTCATTATTTAACTCTAGAAAAGTCAATTAACCTTAGTTTTCTTGTGAGTAAAATGGGGATACAATAGTACTTACCTCACAGTTGACATGAGGATTTAATAAGGCATTTAGAAAATCACCTAACACATAGATAGTACTACATAAATGTAACTAATACTATTAAAATAATTCTGGGAAAAAAAGGTATATAGTGCTTTAAATATCCAGGTCACTACTAAAATTCAGAAATAAATTCTACAAGTTTTCATCAGGTATTTATTTACCTTAAGAATTAACCTGCAGATGTAGACAGTTAACTCTCATTACCTGAGGGACAAGTGTGCAATCTGTGGACTGCTGACCCCTGTCGCTGCTACCTTTGTACCATCCTCCCTTGATCAGCCAGACCTTCAGAATAAAAGGAGCAGCAGGATGAAAGAGTAACAGAAACCAAGCAAACGTTTTTGCCAAAAAGGATTCTCCGATAATTCTGAATGTCTGGAAAGGTGATTTGTTCCCTTGAGCAATCAGGCTAGATATACTAGACTGACCAGATGCTCTACCTTACGTTACAGATATAAAATATGTGGGTTAAGCATCTACTTTCTTCTACCTAGGCTCTAAATTCTTGGCAGACAAGACTATGTCCTGGTTCTCTCCGAACAGCTCACCCATGTTAGTTGCTTCATATATACCTGCTACATTTGAAATTCAATGTGGAACAGGAAGAATTATGATTTCTTTTCCTTTTTTTTTTGAGACAGAGTCTCATTCTGTTGTCCAGGCTGGAGTGCAGTGGCACAATCTCAGCTCACTGTAAGCTCCACCTCCTGGGTTCACCCCATTATCCTGCCTCAGCCTCTCGAGTAGCTGGGACTACAGGCACCCGCCACCACATCCAGTTAATTTTTTTGTATTTTTAGTAGAGACGGGGTTTCGCCATCTTAGTCAGGATGGTCTCGATCTCCTGACCTCGTGATCTGCCCGCCTCGGCCTCCCAAAGTGCTGGGATTACAGGCATGAACCACCACGCCCAGCCTTTTTTTTTTTTTCCCCAGATGGAGTCTCCCTCTGTCACCCAGGCTAGAGTGCAGTGGCACGATCTCGGCTCACTGCATCCTCCCAGGTTCAAGTGATTTTCCTGCCTCAGCCTCCCAAGTAGCTGGGACTACAGGTGCCCACCACCATGCCCAGCTAATTTATGTATTTTTAGTAGAGACTAGGTTTTGCCGTGTTGGCCCGGCTGGTCTCAAACTCCTGACTTCAGGTGATCTGCCCGCCTTGGCCTCCCAAAGTGCTGGGATTATAGGCGTGAGCCACCCGATTCTCTCTGTAATATCCATAGCTTCATGGACTCAAGCAATCCTTCCACCTCAGCCTGGGCAACATGGAGAAACTCCATCTCTACAAAAAAATACAAAAATTAACTGGGTGTGGTGGCATGCACCTGTAGTCCCAGCTACTAGGGAGGCTAAGGTGGAAGGATTGCTTGAGTCCAAAGATCTAGGCTGCAGAGAGCCAAGATCACTCCAATGCACTCCAGCCTAGGCGACAGAGCATAACTCTGTCTTAAAAAAAAAAAAAAATTAAGTTATCAGCTGGTCACAGTGGTGCACATATGTAGTCTCAGCTACTCAGGAGGCTGAGGCGGGAGGATTGCTTGAGCCCAGGTCTTTGAGCTGGGAAACCTAGAGAGACCTTCATCTGTAAAAAAAATACTAATAATAAAATAAAATAATAATAAAGTTGTTGATGTCCACGTCACACAGAAGGAGAGCATCAAGCCAAGCACACTTTGCCTAACTACAGATTCAGAGAAGGCTACTTGGCTTAGGTGATCCGAAAGCACTCATTTGCCACACTTGCACAAAATGTATCAAAGTTCCCCTTTGTTAACAGCATCACAGTAGGGATTTCCTTAAGAAGGCATCTTTCAGCCAGGTGCGGTGGCTCACACCTGTAATCCCAACACTTTGGGAGGCCAAGGTGGGCAGATCACCTGAGGTCAGGAGTTCAAGACCAGCCTGGCCAACAAAGTGAAACCCTGTCTCTACTAAAAATACAAAAATTAGCCAGGCGTGGTAGCAGGCACCTGTAATACCAGCTACTCAGGAGGTCGAGGCGGGAGAATTGCTTGAGTCCAGGAGGCAGAGGTTGCAGTGAGCCAAGATTGTGCCTCTGTACTCCAGCTTGGGCACCAGAGTGACACTCTACCTAAAAAAAAAACAGGCATCTTTCATAATAAAGATCCGGTAACATTACAAAGTTATGAAATTCTAATATCTAATCACACATACCCTTCTGCTCAAAAGGAGACAAAGGAGAGATTATATGAGCAGCCATTAACAGGTCCTCTACCATGCTGGTACATAATTTCAGTTTTTCACCTCCATTACAAAAGAGCAGCAGGTCAGTTGGAATTTACATTTCCTAAAATGTATTTTCTTCAACTGTCAGTTGTATTTACACAATATACTGAGATTGATAAAATTGTCAAAGCTACTACAAAAAGCAATTTTCTTTTTTTTAAGGTACAAAAGTAAAGTTTTTGCATGCAGCAAAAACCTTTTTTTGTCTCAAGTCTGGGAAAAGACAAATGAGTAAACACCAATACAAAGAAACACTGTTTCCCGATGGAGTAGATGGGAATTCAAAATCAAACAAAACAAAAAAACAACAAAAAATAATTTAAAAAAAAACAAGAAAAAAAACAAAACACCGCAAACAAAGTTTACAGAACTGAAAAACCTTCATGACTATTGCCTAGTAAAGCCAGTGTCTATGATCCTCCTAGTAACCCTATTTCTCCTCACTCTTGTCTTTCAAGTTTCAGAAACTCAGAAGGGGCAGCTTAAACCTCACCTCAAGTCTGATATTAAGTGTAAAAGATAATTTCACCAACTTTTCTTACTAGAAACAAGCTTTCTACAGTACTCAGTATAGAATTCCACCTAGTTTTTGTTTTGTTTTTGAAGGTTTATTCAGAGGTTGGGGAAAGGGATATGAAACTTAACTAAGAAAAACTGTTCTAATAGTATAAAAAGATATAAAATAAGGCCGGGCACGGTGGCTCACTCCTGTAATCCCAGCACTTTGGGAGGCCCAGGCGGGCGGATCACAAGGTCAGGAGATCGAGACCATCCTGGCTAACACGGTGAAACCCCATCTCTACTAAAAATAGAAAAATTAACCGGGCGTGGTGGCAGGTGCCTGTAGTCCAAGGTACTCGGGAGGCTGAGGCAGGAGAAAGGTGTGAACCTGGGAGGCAGAACTTGCAGTGAGCCGAGATCGCGCCATTGCACTCCAGCTTGGGCTACAGAGCCAGACTCTGTCTCAAAAAAAAAAAAAAAAAAAAAGATATAAAATAAAAAGTAAAAGCAGCTAAGTATGCTTTGACCTCTGGTTCTTGATCATGCCATTGCACTCCAGTCTGGGCAACAAGAGTGAAACTCCATCTCAAAAAAAAAAAAAAAAAGCCTAAACAAATTATACATAAAAAACTAAAAATCACCCTCCTCTCACCAAACCCTACCAATCACATCAAACCTTTATGCCTCTACTTGTAGACTCACTTGTAGAGTATTGCCCAGGTGCAGTGGCTCAGGCCTCTAATGCCAGCACTTTTTGGGAGGCTGAGCCAGGTGGATCACCTGAGGGCAGGAGGAGATCGAGAATAGCCTGGCCAGCATGGTGAAATCCTGCCTCTACTAAAAATATAAAAATTAGCCAGGCATGATGGCACATGCCTGTAATCCCAGCTACTCAGGAGACTGAGACAGGAGAATCACTTGAACCCAGGAGATGGAGGTTGCAGTGAGCTGAAACTGCACCACTGCCCTCCAGCCTAGGCAACAGAGTGAGATTCCGTCTTAAAAAACAAAAAAATTGGAGTATCTATGGAGTTCTATGTAAGATCAGGAAATTAAAGTTCCACACCCCCGATTTTCTGTTGTGGGTTTCTTGAGACAAGGTCTTATTCTATCGCCCAGGATGGAGTGCAGTGGTATAAAATCTTGGCTTACTGCAACCTCAACCTCCTAGGCTCTATCGATCCTCCCACCTCAGCCGCCCAAGCAGCTGGGACTACAGGCATGTGCCACCATGCCCAGCTAATTATTGTATTTGTTGCAGAGACAGGGTTTTGCCATGTTGCCCACGTTGTTCTCAAACTCCTGGGCTCAAGAGATCTATCTGCCCACCTCAGCCTCCCAAAGTGCTGGGATTACAGACGTAGGCCACGATGCCTGGCCGAAGCCTTCTTTTTTTTTTTTTTGGAGACAGAGTCTTGCTCTGTAGCCCAGGAGTGCAGTGGCATGATTTCTGCTCACTGTAACCTCTGTCTCCCAGGTTCCAACAATTCTCCTGCCTTAGTCTCCCAAGTAGCTGGGATTACAGGCACACGCCAATATGCCCACCAAATTTTTGTATTTTTAGTAGAGACAGGGTATCACCACGTTGACTAAGCTGGTCTCGAACTCCTGACCTTGTAATCTGCCCGTCTTGGCCTCCCAAAGTGCTGGAATTACAGACACCTGCCCCCACACCAGGCTAGTTTTTGTATTTTCAGTGGAGATGGAGTTTTGCTATGTTAGCCAGGCTGGTCCCAAACTCCTCGTCTCAAGCAATCTGCCCACCCTCCCAAAGTGCTAAGATTAGAGGCGTGAGCCACTGCCCCCAGCAACATGTCCTCTATTTTAGACAAACATTTAGCTAAGTGAAAAAAACTTCTATTTAATCAATATTTTAGTTTTAGAATACAACATTTCATACCAAAGTCCAGAACGTATTTTTTGTCAATCAAGTTTCCAAAGATATGATAAAAATCATTCTGCTGCCTATGTCATCTCCAAATAAATCCTACCAGTCAGTATTTCTAGAATAGTACCTTTAAAAAGTTACTATAAGAAATGCTAGTCCAAATACAAATTTATTTCCTGAGCAAACAGGCAAATAAGCTAGATATTCGGTTGTCAGAAAATATAAAAGCTTCAAAAAGTTACTTGCTATAAACCATCAAAATCCATTCTTTTTTTTTTTTTTTTTTTTTTTTTTTTTTTTGAGGCCAGGAGTCACCGGCTGTGTCGCCAGGCTGGAGTGCAGTGGCGCTGATCACCGGCTCACTGCAAGCTCCGCCTCCCACGGATCACGCCATTCTCCGCCTCAGCCTCCGGTAGCTGGGACTACGAAGCCCGCCACCTGTGGCTAGTTTTTTTTTTTGTATTTTTTAGTAGAGCCCGGGGGGTTTCACCATGTTAGCCAGGATGGTCTTGATCTCCTGACCTGGTGATCCACCCACCTCGGCCTCCCAAAGTGCTGGGATTACGGAAAAACCCCGAGCCTACGCGCCCGGCCAAAATCATTCTTTAAGCCTTTCATTAAAAAAAAAAAAAAAGGCGGGCCTTGATGTCAAGCCTGTAATCCCAGCACTGAAGGCAGGCCAGTGGGATCCACGAGGTCAGGAGATCCAGCGAGACCATCCTGGCTAACGGTGAAACCCGTCTCTACTAAAAAAATACAAAAACCTGCCCGAGCGGCCCAGTGAGCGCCTGTAGTCCCAGCTACTCCGGGAGGCTGAGGCAGGAGGGGCCCAGTGAACCCGGAGGCCCGGAGCTTGCAGTGAGCTGAGATCGGCCACTGCACTCCCAGCCTGGGTGACAGAGCAAGACTCCGTCTCAAAAAAAAAAGAAAAAAGAAAAAAAAAGCCTGGTAGCGGTGGATCACATCTGTAATCCCAGCACTTTGGAGGAGCCAAAGCGGGTGGATCATGAGGTCAGGAGATCGAGACCACCCTGGCTAATACAAAATACAAATACAAAAAATAAGCCAGGCGTGGTGGCAGGTGCCTGTAGTCCCAGCTACTTGGGAGGCTGAGGCAGGAGAATGGTGTGAACCTGAGAGGCGGAGCTTGTAGTGAGCCGACACTGCACCACAGCACTCCAGCCTGGGCAACAGAGCAAGACTCCATCTCAAACAAACAAACAAACAAAAAAAGGCCGGGTGCAGTGGCTCACGTCTGTAATCCTAACACCATGGACTTTGCGGGGCCAAGGCAGGCAGATAACCTGAGGTTGGGTGTTTGAGACCAGCCTGACCAACATGGAGAATCCCCGTCTCTACTAAAAATACAAAATTAGCTGGGCATGGTGGAGCATGCCTGTAATCCCAGCTACTCGTGAGGCTGAGGCAGGAGAATCGCTTGAACCTGGGAGGTGGAGGTTGCAGTGAGCCAAGATCGCACCACTGAACTCCAGCCTGGAGACAGAGTGAGACTCTGTCTCAAAAAAAAAAGGTGGGGGGAAGGGGGCTGGGATGATGGTGCATGCCTGCAGTCTCGGCTACTCAGAAGGCTGAAACAGGAGGATTGCTTGAGTAGTCCAGGAGTTCTGGGCTGTAGTGCACTATGTCAATCGGGTGTCCACACTAAGTTCAGCATCAATATGGTGACTTCATGGGAGCAGGAAATCACCAGGTTGCCTAAGGAGGGGTGAACCGACCCAAGTTGGAAATGGAGCAGGTCAAAACTTCCATACTGATCAGTAGCAGGATCCTGTCTGTGGACAGCCACTGCATTCCAACCTGGGCACCACAGTGAGATCCTATCTCTTAGAAATAATAGTAATAATTTAAAAGACAAACAAGCTTGAGGTAAGAAACATTCCATAAAACCATTAGAAAATGTCAATACTAAGCTGAGCATGGTGGCTCTCACCTGTAGTCCCAGTTACTTGGGAGGCCGAGGCGGAAGGATGGCTTGATCCCAGCAGTTTGAGCCTGCAGTGAGCTATTATCATGCCACTGCACTCCAGCCTGGGTGACAGTGAGACTCTATCATTTATTCATAGATAATAAGTAAATAAGCAAGCAATTAAGTTAACAGGCTGGGCATGGTGGCTCAAGCCTGTAACCCCAATGCTTTGGAAGGCTGATGATCATTTGAGCCCAAGATGATCATTTGAGCCCAAAAGTTTGAGACCAGTCTAGGCAACATAGGGAAACCATCACTATCTTAATTTTTTTTTTTTTTTTTTTGAGATGGAGTCTCACTCTGTCACCCAGGCTGGAGTGCAGTGGCATGATCTCAGCTCACCACAACCTCTGCTTCCCGGGTTCAAGCAATTCTCTTGCCTGAGTCTCCTGAGTAGCTGGGACTACTCAGCACCACACCTGGCTAAATTTTTTTTCTTTTTTTGAGATGGAGTCTCACTCTGTCACCCAGGCTGGAGTGCAGTAGCACGAACTTGGCTCACTGCAACCTCCGCCCCCTGGGTTCAAGCGATTCTCCTGGCTCAGCCTCCCGAGTAGCTGGGATTACAGGCACCTGCCATCATGCCTGGCTAATTTTTGTATTTTTAGTAGAGACAACGTTTCACCATCTTGGCCAGGCTGGTCTTGAACTCCTAACCTCATGTTCCACCCGCCTCAGCCTCCCAAAGTGCTGGCATTATAGGCGTGAGCCACTGCACCTGGCCCACACCAGACTAATTTTTGTATTTTTAGTAGAGACGAGGTTTCGCCATGTTGGTTAGGCTGGTCTTGAACTCTTAACCTCAGGTAATCCACTTGCTTCCACCTTCCAAAGTGCTGAGATTACAGGCGTGAGCCACTATGCCCAGCCTAAATTCTTTTTTTTTTTTTTTTGAGACAGAGTCTTGCTCTGTCGCCCAGGCTGAAGTGTAGTTGCATGATCCTGGTTCACTGAAACCTCCGCCTCCTGGGTTCAAGCAATACTCCTGCCTCAGCCTCCAAAGTACCTGGGATTACAGGCACCCGCCACCATACCCAGCTAATTTTTGTATTTTAGTAGAGACGGGATTTCGCCATGTTGGTCAGGATGTTCTTGAACTCCTTACCTCAAGCGATCCACAGCATCGGTCTCCCAAAGTGCTAGGATTACAGGCATGAGCCATAGCATCCAGCCAAGATTGTGAGACCAGCCTGGCCACCATGGTGAAACCCCATCTCCACTAAAAATACAAAAACTAATTGGGCATAGTGGCAGCCACCCATAATCCCAGCTACTCTAGAGGCTGAGGCAGGAGAATCGCTTGAATCCAGGAGGCGGAGGTTGCAGGGAGCTGAGATTGCGCCACTGCACTTCAGCCTGGGGAAAGAGTGAGACTCCGCCTCAAAAAACAAAAAACAAAAAAAAGGAATGCTAACAGTAGTTATGCCTGGATGATGGAACCAGAGTATTTAAGTTTCTTCCTGTTTAATACTCCTCTGAATTTTCCACAAGTTGTATTAATCTAAGACTCACGCCTGTAATCCCAGCACTTTAGGAGGCTGAGGCGGGGGGATCACCAGGTCAGGAGATCGAGACCATTCTGGCTAACACAGTGAAACCCCGTCTCGGCCGGGCGTGGTAGCTCACGCCTGTAATCCCAGCACTTTGGGAGGCCGAGGCGGGCGGATCACAAGGTCAGGAGATCGAGACCACGGTGAAACCCCGTCTCTACTAAAAATACAAAAAACTAGCCAGGCAAGGTGGCAGGCGCCTGTAGTCCCAGCTACTCCGGAGGCTGAGGCAGGAGAATGGCGTAAACCCAGAAGGCGGAGCTTGCAGTGAGCCGAGATCGCGCCACTGCACTCCAGCCTGGGTGACAGAGCGAGACTCCGTCTCAAAAAAAAAAAAAAAAAAAGAAACCCCATCTCTACTAAAAATACAAAAAAACTAGCCAGGCGTGGTGTTGGACGCCTGTAGTCTCAGCTACTTGGGAGGCTGAGGTAGGAGAATGGCATGAACCCGGGAGGTGAGATTGTGCCACTGCACTTCAGCCTGGGTGACAGGGCGAGACTCCGTCTCAAAAAATGAATAGATAAATAACTAACTCATCTTTTTCTACACAGTGGCTATAGTGCAGGAATGGTAACAGACACATAAACAATTCTGGTTGATCATAGTATGATTTTCTTTCAAAATCTGAGAGAAACTAAACCAGCTGAACGACGTGGCTCATGCCTATAATCCCAGCACTTTGGCCAAGGTGGGTGGATCACCCAAGGTCAGTAGTTTGAAACCAGCCTAACCAACATGGTGAAACCCCGTCTCTACTAAAAATACAAAAAAAAATGAGCTGGGCGTGGTGGCGGGCGCCTGCACTCCCAGCTACTCGGAAGGCTGAGACAGGAGAATTGCTTGAACCCGGGAGGCGGAGGGTGCAGTAAGCCAAGACCATGCCACCGCACTCCTGCCTGGGCAACAACGGCGAAACTCCATCTCAAAAAAAAAAAAAAAACAAAAAAAGAAAAAGAAACTAAATGATAAAATACCAAAAACTTGTACAAAATAATGAAGAGTTAACTTCAAGATGCTGCTCATAAGACACAAAAGTTGAGCCTTTGTAATAAACATAAATAGAGAAACTTCTAAAAGAGACAAAAGATTCTTAGTTAGCTCCAAGTAAAACACTTAGTGAGAAGCAGTCAAGATATTAAATAAAGTATTTCTGAAAAACATGCAGCCATGAGGATATTTGAGTGTTCCCAATTTCTGGGACTCTGATGAGACTAATAACAAAAACAGAACATACTCTAATGCTCTTGGGGTGTATGAGGTCTGTAAAGAAGCATTTACTTCTAAATGCTTTTAAATATAGCTGCTTTGTAAAATAAATAAATAAATAAAGGAAAACCAGCACTCCCTTAAACAGACCCTGGACATTTTTGCTGGTATAAATTCAAATTCATCACTGATATCTCCTCTGTATTTCCTTCTTTCTCTGTTTTGAGACAGAGTCTTGCTGTCACCCAGGCTGGAGTGCAGTGGTGCGATCTGGGCTCACTGCAACCTCCGCCTCCCGGGTTCACACCATTGTCCTGCCTCAGCCTCCCAAGTAGCTGGGACTACAGGCGCCCACCACCATGCCTGGCTAATTTTTTTGTATTTTTAGTAGACACGGGTTTTCACCGTGTTAGCCAGGACAGTCTCCATCTCCTGACCTCATGATCCTTGGCCTCCCAAAGTGCTGGGATTACAGGAGTGAGCCACTGCGCCTGGCTCCTCTGTATTTCCTTCTACTGGAGCTTAACATAGTGCCTGATGCATGGCAATTCTTCACTACATGAGTTATTATTTTTATTATTTTATTACTAGAACATAAGATGGTACCATGGACAAAGGTTACTCCAAAACAACAGTCTATTACATTTCTATAGGTCTGTTTGCAAATTTTTTTTCTTTTTTCCGTTTAGGTACCAAGGGAAGATCCTCACGCTTTCTTGGGTTTCTTATCCCTGATACCTCTTTTGGGCCCCCTGTATGGCTCTGCAGTGAGTCAACAATCCGTGATGGATTAAAAGAAGAAAGTCTGAGCTGCCTCAGAACCTTACCTCTTCCTTAGGCTTTGAGGCCCCTCAAGGTTCACATCTACTCCAACAATGGCTCTTCATAGCTTAGTCCAGTTTGAACACATTCACATGGGGCTCGGTGCAGCGGCTAACGCCTGTAATCCCCAGCACTTTGGGAGGCTGAGGTGGGCAGATCACCTGAGGTTGGGAGTTCAAGACTAGTCTGGCCAACATGGTGAAATCCTATCTCCACCAAAAACACAAAAATTAGCCAGGCATGGTGGCGGGCACTTGTAACCTCAGCTACTCGGGAAGCTGAGGCAGGAGAATTGCTTGCACCTAGCAGGCGGAGATTGCAGTGAGCCGAGATTGCGCAACTGCACTCCAGCCCAGGCAACAAGAGCAAAACTCTGTCTCAAAAAAAATAAAATAAAATAGGCCAGGCGCAGTGGCTCACACCTGTAATCCCACCAGTTTGGGAGGCCAAGGCAGGCAGATCACAAGGTCAGGAATTTGAGACCAGCCTGGCTAATATGGTGAAACCCCATCTCTACTAAAAATATGAAAATTAGCCAGGTATGGTGCCTGTAGTCCTAGCTACTAGGGAGGCTGAGGCAGGAGAATGGTGTGAACCTGGGAGACAGAAGTTGCAGTAAACCGAAATCGCACCACTGCACTCCAGCCTGGGCAACAGAACAAGACTCTGTCTCAAAAAATAATAAAAATAAATAGATAAATAAATAAATAAAAATAAAATAGGCGAGGTGCAGTGGCTCATGCCTGTAAATCCCAGCACTTTGGAAAATCAAGGTGGGCAGATCACGAGGTCAGGCGTTCAAGACCAGCCTGGCCAATAGGGGTGAAACCCCGTCTCTACTAAAAATACGAAAATTAGCCAGGCAGGGTACCATACGCCTGTAGTCCCAGCTAGTCGGGAGGCTGAGGCAGAAGAATTGCTTGAACCCAGGAGGTGGAGGCTCATCTCAAAAAAAAAAAAAGAAGTATGTCTTCCATGCTTCTTCGAAATAACTCCATATGTTTATATGACAAATATGACTCCTTACAATGGAAATTGATTTTTTTTTCCATGTGAATGTATTCATTTTATTTATTTTTTTGGAGACAGAGTCTCACTCTGTCACCCAGGCTGGAATGCAGTGGCGTGATCTCAGCTGCACTGGAGTGCAGTGGCACAATCTCAGCTCACTGCAAGTTCCGCCTCCCAGGTTTATGCCAGTCTCCTGCCTCAGCCTCCCGCATAGCTGGGAACACGGGCGACCGCTACCACGCCCAGCTAATTTTTTTTTTTTTTTTTTTGTATTTTTTAGTAGAGACAGAGTTTCACCGTGTTAGCCAGGATGGTCTCAGTCTCCTGACCTCGTGATCCGCCCGCCTCAGCCTCCCAAAGTGCTGGGATTACAAGCGTGAGCTACCGCGCCCATCCAGGACTGACATATTTCTATTCTTTTGCCTGGGTTTTGTTTGTTTGTATTTTTATTTTTTTGAGATGAAGTCTCACTTTGTTGCCCAGGCTGGAGTGCAATGGCACCACCTCGGTTCACTGCAACCTCCGCTTCCTGGGTTCAAGCAGTTCTCCTGCCTCACCCTTCCGAGTAGCAGGAACTACAGGCGCACACCACCAAGCCCAGCTAATTTTTTTTGTATTTTTAGTAGAATCGGGGTTTCACCATATTGGTCAGGCTGTTCTTGAGCTCCTGAACTCAGGTGATCCGGCCGCCCTAGTCCTCCCAAAGTGCTGGGATTACATGCCCTGAGCCACTGCAGCCAGCCTTTTGTCTTTTTTTTTTTTTTAATAAGACAGGGTCTTGCTCCATTACCCAGGATAAAATGCAGTGGTACGTTCACAGGTCGCTGCAGCCTCACACTCCTGGCTCAAACAATCCTCCTGTCTCAGCCTCCCGAGTAGCTGGGACTACAGGCCCATGCTACCACAACTAGCTATTTTTATTTTTTTGCAGAAATAGGGTCTTGCTATCTTGCCCAGACTGGTCTCCAACTCTTAGGCTCAAGTAATCCTCCCACCTTGGCCTCCCAAACTGCTGGGATTGCAATCACAAGTCACTGTGTTCCACCCCATTTCTTTTTTTTTTTTTTTTTTTTGAGACGGAGTCTTGCTCTGTCGCCCAGGCTGGAGTGCAGTGGCAGGATCTCAGCTCACTGCAAGCTCCACCTCCCGGGTTTATGCCATTCTCCTGCCTCAGCCTCCTGAGTAGCTGGTACTACAGGTGCCTGCCACCACGCCCAGCTAGTTTTTTGTATTTTTTTTAGTAGAGATGGGGTTTTACCATGTTAGCCAGGATGGTCTCGATCTCCTGACCTTGTGATCCGCCCATCTCAGCCTCCCAAAGTGCTGGGATTACAGGTTTGAGTCACCACGCCCAGCCCCCTATTTCTATTTTTAAGGATACTAGACAACTGCAGGGTTTGTGATAGAAGTTATTCCATTAGGCCATTTATCTGCCCCATGCCAGAGGAGTCCCTGGTTTAGGGGCATTTTCATCACGGTTCTATTTTCTTTTCTTCTTTTTTTTGAAACACATTCTCACTCTGTCCCCTAGCCTGGAGTGCAATGGCGCAGTCTCAGTTCACTGCAACCTCTGCCTCCCAGGTTCAAACAATTCTCCTGCCTCATCCTCCCGAGTAGTTGGGATTACAGGCGCCCATCACCATGCCTGCTAATTTTTGTATTTTTAGTAGAGAGGAGGTTTCACCATGTTGGCCAGGCTGGTCTGGAACTCCTGATCTCAGGTGATCTGCCCGCATTGGCCTGCTAAAGTGCTGGGATTACAGGCGTGAGCCAATGCACCCGGCCATGGTTCTATTTTCAATCGGGAAATTAACATTTGTATTTTTTCCAAATACTGACGGACTGTAAACTGGCACAACCACTTGCATTATCTAGTGAAGCTGAAAATATCCATTCTATGAACCCGAGCAATTTTACCCATCAGTGTATATGAAGGAACTTTTTTTTAACAAGGGTACTTAATAGAAGAATGTTCACAGCAGCACTGTTAATAGCTAAAACCTGGAAGCAACCCAGACATCTATTAATAGTGGAATGGATAAATACATTATGGTATATTCATACAACAGAATACTACATAAAAAAATGGGAATGAACAGCTGCACACAATGTGAACAAATTTCAGAAACACTGTATTAAGACAACATAATACAGTATGAGTCCATTTATATAAAACTCAAAAAGAAACAAATCTAAACTATGTCAAGGGTTACGGAGATGGTAAAGGTAAAAAGAAAAAGAATGTGATCACAGAATAACAGCTGTCTGCAAGGCCTGAGAAGCTGTGATCAGGAAGGGACCCACAAAGGGTTCAGGGATACTGGCATTGTTCTATTTCTTGAAAAAGTAGTAGTTTCGCCAGCATTTACTTTATACTTTTTCATTAAATTGTACAGAGATCGCCTAAATTTACATGGATGGGTAAATATTTCACAAATTTTAAGAAAGAGAAAAACATGGGTGGGCACAATGGCTCAGGCCCGTAATCTCAGCACTTTGGTAGGCCGAGGTGGGCAGATCACGAGGTCAAGAGTTCGAGACCAGCCTGGCCAACATAGTGAAACACCGTCCCCACTATAAATACAAAAAAATCAGCCGAGCATGGTGTTAGGCATCGGTAGCCCCAGCTACTCAGGAGGCTGAGGCAGGAGAATGGCATGAACTCAGGAGGTGGAGGTTGCAGCGAGCCGAAATCGCGCCATTGCACTCCAGCCTGGGCGACAAGAGTTAAATTCCATCTCAAAAAAAAAAAAAAAAAAGAGAAAAACAGCCTTCTGACACAGCCACCATTTCTACCTACAGTTTGGCCCTTGCCTGAAGAGTGAGACGAAAGGAGCATTCCTTCCCTCTTTCAGCAAAGGAAGAAATTAATCTATCATGTCTTCATACAGCCACATCAATTTAATAACAGAAATCACAATCTAATGTAATAACTAGGAAAAAATAAAAAGGAAGCATTTAAGTGAAGTCTGGAGAGGACTTAAAACATCTGGAACAAAATGTAGGGCAACAGAATAACAGAAAAGAACAGGTATTAGGCTGGGCGCAGGGGCTCACGCCTGTAATCCCCATACTTTAGGAGGCCAAGGTGGGCGGATCACGAGGTCTGGAGATCGAGACCATCCTGACTAACACAGTGAAACCCTGTCTCTACTAAAAAATACAAAAAATAAGGAGGGCATGGTGGCAGACACCTGTAGTCCCAGCTCCTTGGAAGGCTGAAGCAGGAGAATGGTGTGAACATAGGGGGCGGAGCTTGCAGTGAGCCAAGATCTCACCACAGCACTCCAGCCCAGGCAACACAGCGAGACTCTGTCTCAAAAAAATAACAACAATAAAAAGAAAAGAACAGGTATTCATGTAACACCTAATTCTAAAGCTAATTCAGAATTCAGAAATCAGAGACCCTTACAAATCAAGAGTGGTCATTTAAAAACCAGACAAGAAAGAAGCACGGCACATCAAATATAAACCACAACTAAACTAAAAGAAAGTATATTAAAAAAAAAAAAAAAAAGCATATCCAAAGTAAGGAAAGACATCCCTGA